>NC_072735.1:32170230-32361986 GCF_026930045.1 Uloborus diversus
GTGATAAATTCAACTAAATGCTGTAAGTAGGCAAGAGATTTCATTGGTATATTGTAAATTATCGCTACGAGTACTCTCAGAATCGCATACGGGGAAGCAAGTCTGGACTACGATAAACTGAATCTGAAACAGGACAAAATTTCAACTCGAATGGGAGAATTCCTAAATCTACTTCCCCAAAACCTCTTTTAAGCCTCCAAGTGGATAAATTTCCTAAAAAAATCCCAGAATCCTCCGCTTTACGTAATCAAACATAGCGTAAAAAACGTTTTTAGGTATTCAATTTTGAAAAATTTCCTAGGGAGAGTACATGTACTTAAGACTGTGAATACTTTAATATACATACAGTCATAATGTGCACTATACAGCCAAAAATTGCGTTTTCGCATCTACAATGACAAAAAAGCTTTGGGGACATCGTGGCACTTCTACGTCCTCAAAGATAGCCTAAATTAGACTTTCAATCTTGAAAAGCATCCTTGAAGCCTTTAATACCCTAAAAGATTTGAAATTGTCTTAAAATTGAGAAAGGTTTTATGATTAAAGACTCGAGGAGGACGAACCTCGCTCGCACCTTTTATGTCTCCTTTCGTTTGCAAATGAAACCTAAAGTCGTGGTTTTAGAAAGTTAAATTCGAAAAACTTCGGAAGAGAGTCTCCTGACTCCACTTTTGGTAATGTCAAGGCTTTTTTCTTAAGTCATCAACTATAGCCTATAATTGAGCGCTTTGATGCAAGAACCAGGTAAATCCTTTTTTTTTTTTTTTTTTTGAAATTTATTTTATGGACAAAATAGATGTTCCGATTGGTGCAACAACAGAACACAAATGTAAGATCAGATCTCTGCTTTGTTGTAAATAATGAAGGAAAGAAAATAGAGTTTCTATTGGACACTGGTGTTATTTTTTCGTCTTACCAACTTGAGTAAGTCTAGACTTACATGGTTCTTGCATCAAGGCCCTCAATTGTGTTTTTTTTAGACTTGAATATCGAAAAATTTCCAGACAAAATCTTCAAACTTTCACCATTCCCTTAAAGTCACTATAGATAGCTTTTGAAGTTTCTCATTTAGAAAATTCCGTGGGAAAATTACACAACCTTTTTATCTGCTCTGTAGCCTAAAATTAATTTCATTTTCACAAAAAAATAATTTTCCTAAGACCAAAAAAAAAGAGCAGTGCGCTTTCAGATAAAAGGCACTTTTTGATAGAAGTTTTGTCACATAAAAAAAGGTGCCTTTTTTACTTTTTGGTATACTAGGTGCATACAAAATCCAAGTGTTTTCGATATCAGTTATTTTTAAAAAATTGAAAATTTTTTTGATGTTTGGTTTCAAAAATAATGCTGAAAACATCAGATATTTTCTAATTAGACTCTTGTGGATAAGTGATTGAAACGAGGGAATGACGTTTCAAGGACAGCTTGCGTAAATCTTTTCCTTTCGAAAAAATTTGCTTTTGTTAAGTTATGTTGAAACTTTTAAATGGCAAGGAGAGTTGATTAAGTATAGTGTCAAAGGTTAACTGAAAAGCGGAAGGGCACGGCACCTTCTTAAAAATCTTGGAAAAAACACAAGGGAAACCTGTCTCCTTTCCTTTTAATCTTTCCAAACATATTATAAGGTTATGTTTTTAAAATTTCAATGTCGAAAAATTCCGAAACAGAGTCGGCGGATTTCTTATTGTAACTGAATGTACTTGAAAATTGGGTCGAGTAGGCTTCAGTTTTGAAATGCTTCCAAATGAGATCACTGAGCCTCGCTCTCTTTCTAACGCGACCAAAGATAATTTTGCGTTTTTTAATAGTTCAACGTCGAAAAGTTTGCGTAGAAAGCCCGATATGCTTCCCTGTTCTTTTAAATTTACTAAGAGTAGCCTAAAATTGCATGTCTAAAACTTCACATTTCGGAGAATTTCTAGGAATAGCCCCCGACATTTTATTGGAAACAAAGATAGACTGATATGGACTTCAATTTTGAAAGAAAGAAAAATTGGAATTAAAACAAAATCACTGGGGAACCTTATTTTCCCTCTCCTCTAAAGTTGCCGAAAGTTGCAAAATCTAGCTTTTTGACATCAATTTTGAAAATATCGCTTAGAAGGGAACTAGAACCCCCTCTACCGATTCTTTTCTCCTTCCTATATAGATTAACCAATTTCGAAAAATTTCCAGGGGAGTTTACCTGATTCCTACATTTCCTCGTGTTTTTCCTATGTTGTTAGTATAGAAGTCTAAAAATGTGTCTTTTAAGACTTGTAACCATTAGTATCCTTCTTTCAAGGCACATAAAAAATGGGCCAGTGTTAGTTTTATTTTACGTTTCACAATTTTCTTCCTTTAATATTTTAAAACTTGATTTAGAAACTTAAAGAAAAATATGAACTAGCAGTAGTTTAATGTTTTTGCTCGACCTCGGAAGAATCGAGATTCGGCACTGTTTTATTTAACTTTTTAAATTCACAGAGATGGGTCAAAATACTCCTTTGCCGACTGGGCCAAAGTCAGCCGGTCCGCCCCTGTGCATATGTATATAATATATATATATATATAAATATATATATATATATATATATGTAAATAGCAAAATTTCTCTTCATTTGAACAATTTCTAAGGGTGGTGCCTCAAATGACTTGAAGTTCGGTCAATCTTAGAAATCTCGTGGTTTTTCAACAATATTTAATTTTCTTTACTAATACAACAGCTTCTAGAGGATAAATATATTTTATTATGACAAACAATTTCTACAGAACCAAAACACCGTGGGAACAAGCGAATGTTCATTTTTTTTTTTTTTTAAGTGAGGATTTAGTAGCAGTAGGGTATCTTTTACGATCTTCAGCAACGATTTGTAAAATAAATTGTTTTTCATTTTCATCTTTTGTAGGGATATTGTTGTATTCCTGAATTAGTTTGACACCTCTTTCTGCAGCATCATTCACAACAATTATTTTATCAAGCTTTTCCATTCCCCTTGTGTAACAAGGATCATCTTTCCAAGTTGAAGGATCTTTGTTGAGAAAATCAGAAGTTATAGAAAATCGGGTGAAGAAATATTTTGTAACAGGTGTAACAAAAGATGAAAATTCGTTGCTAATAAACTTAGAAAAATTATTTTGATGTGGATTGTATCTCTTTTGTTGGTTCTCTGCTTCTTGTGGTTCTTCATCTTTATCTGCTACCAGCATAATTTGTGCCATGTTCCTCTTAACCGAGGTTAGAACATTATCAACAAATAAGGATAGCGCCATAGTTTCGGGAACTAAGTACCAGAAGGGGTCCTGCCAGAAGAAATTTGGGTCCGTTAACGGACCCTTCAAAAAATCCGATCAACCAAAACGGACCTTTCACAAACGCCCGATCAACCAAAACGGACCTTTCACAAAAGCCCGATCAACCAAAACAGACCCTTCACAAAATTCTGATAAACAAAAGCGGATCTTTCACAAATTGTTTATTGAAAGAACAAATCTGAAATCAAAATAATGCATATTTCTCGTGTATAAAAACAATAATTTTTGGAACCTTTTTTTAAAGTTAAATTAGAAGGATGAGCTTATACAAAATCTGCTAATTTTGCAAAAAAAAAAAAAAAAACAAATAGGCACTTTGTGCTGCTCCTGCAAGCGATAAATAACTCCTACTGCCAAATAAATATAATGCTTATTTGTTTCTTTGAAAGAAATTAACAGCTGAAAGTCAGTTTGATTTTAAATAATTTTGCTTGTTTCTCTTATCATAGCTATTTTGCAGCGGTGTTGTTGCAAAGCCCCCCCCCCCCCTTTGGCTTTCCATAGCAAGGAATTCGCATTTGAAATTTCATCGCATATCTAAGTGATTAGTTAATTAACTGAGACTTCAGTTAAAATTCTTTTAATAAAATTTAGAGCAAAAATGACTTATTATCACTGTTTAACTTTTGATAGCAGTATGGAAGCACTAGGCTAAGTAACAAGTGTGAATTGCCATATTTTAGACTTAAAAACCAAGTTTATCGATCAGTTGATTGGGTTAAACAATTCTGTGCTACATGAAAAGAGAACGCCTGATAGCCTGTTAGTTTTTAATGTATCACTGAAAAGTTTTCCTTAATTTATACTGAGTGTACTTGTAAATATTAAGAGTTTTTCCGTTTTTTGTTTTTTGTCGAATAGGAGGAATTAGTAATTTGCCAAAAGCAATTACCTGGAGAGAAAGGAATAAAATGTGGGGTGTAAATATTCTGTCAGCAGATACGCTCTCGCGTGGGCAACAAAATATGCCTCAATCTGTCTACTGTAAATAGCATATTAGTCTTTCCATAGATGAAACGTCGAAATGTTAATCTTATAAACGTCGAAATGTTAAATTATTTAGTTATACGCGAGCGTAAAACAATTTATTTCATCTAGTCTCTTTTCCACAAATCTGTATTTTTTTTTTTAATTACTGTATTTTTTACTTCCTTTTACAAAAAAGGAAGTATTGTATTCGCGAAAAAAATTTCACCCAAAAATCGGCCTTCATTTCCATTTTGCTCACCCCCAAATGAATATTGAGTTTTATTTTGAACCTGATCACTCGTGGATATGTGCCTAGGAACGTACAGACACCCGTAATATCCATTTTGACGATCCCCGAGTTAATTACAAGGAGTTTTCTCGTGACGTCTGTATGTACGTATGTATATGCGTATGTGTGTATGTATGTCGCATAACTCAAGAACGGAATGTCCTAGAAAGTTGAAATTTAGTACATAGACTCCTAGTGGGGTCTAGTTGTGCACCTTCCTTTTTGGTTGCATTCGTATGCTTCAAAAGGGGTTCGTATGCTTCTTTTGTCCCTTTTTGGGGTAAATCATTGTTAAATTCGATGTAAACTCACATGGTGTTATAACTTGGCAGACACTTGGCGATATATCACCAGTCTTTTTGGTCACCAAGTTTTGTCGCAAACTTGGCGATTTTTTTTCTTTTTTAATCTGGTTTCAATTTGGCCACTGTTGGTGATATTTAGAAATTGAACTATTGAATCATATTAAAACTGCCAATAATGAGAAAATGACATTAAATTGGAGTAAAAGGAAGTCATGTGATGCACACATCAGCTCGTTTGATAAAAGTTTTAGAGCAATTTCGTGTTTTGTAACTATATTGAATTTTTTTATCATTTTATGAAGTGTGGAAAATTATTATGTTTGGGCAATAGTGGTGCGACATCGATGGCAAAACATCGATGTTTCAAAATATCGATGTTAGAAATCAAAACATCGATGGTATTGATATATCGACCAATAAACATCGATGTTCCAAACATCGATGTTTTAAAACATCGATCTTTTTATCAATGTATAACATACATTTTTGAATATACTACACTAATTTAAGCAATACAAAAAAATACGTATCCGATGGATATATTGAAAATAATTTACTAAGAATAATTTCGCTACATCTTGGTATTATAGTAGGGCAAAAATTGATAATAAGACAAGCACCGAATAATACAACTAGTTACAGTAATAAGGAAATACAGTAAAACCTGTGAAGTTGACCACCTTTGTAAGTTGACCACCTGTCTATGTTGACCGTTTTTATCAGGAACGGAATTAGTCTTATCTTATATAATGAAGGAAAACCTCTGTAACTTGGCCACCTCTCTATCTTGACCACCTGTCTATCTTGACCACTAATGTACACCAGATTTGATATGGAGTATTGTAAAAATTCTTTGTAAGTTGACCACTTGGTTTATTTTTTAAAACTTAATTTAGCAAATTATTTTATTTTATTATTATTTTTTTATAGCTTTTTAAGAATATTTTTGATGCTAGACCAGCATTTTACCAACTAAATAAAACAGCAGCATAACTAAACCTCCTTGTGAGTTTAACCACATAAGAAAACAACTAAAAACCCTTTTATTCTCCAAACTTGTTTTTCTTTTGTTGTTCTATTTGAGATTGCCTTTTGTACTCTCTGTTCAATGAAAAAATGTGTCAGTAGAAAAGTACAAAGTATTTTTTCAAGTTGCAAGATTTTGTGGCAGCACTGGAATTATGCTGAAGAGTAAAGCATGGGTGCAAGGGATTAAGAGATAGGATATTTTCATTTTCAACTGCCTTTTTATACTACGAGAGTCTAGCTTGTTGCTCTTTGTGTTATAGTTTTACATAAAATGGCTTCAAAAAGAAAGTTAGTTGAACTTGAGGTTGATTAAAAGCATGAAATTTTAAAACTAATTGAAAAGGGAGGAATAAAGAGAAAATTAGCTGACGCATATGGAATTTCCAATACTAGTGTCTAATAAGCGCGCCAAACTTCAATAAGGAGTTATTTTGTTGAAAAGTAGATCATTATACTTATAAATGTGAGAAAAAAAAATGAAGCGAAAAATTTGTTATTTTTGATTAGCTATGAATTTTTAGGAACTATAAAAATCAAATAAGTAACTTTTCATAATCAATATGATTTTTTTTTGATCAATTAACTGAAATTTTAAATTTGCATGACACATTATACGTCATTCTGGGAAAATAATCTCTAAAAATACGTTAAATAACATTTTAAATTATTGTTTCGAAGTAATGTTGAATAATGAAAGTGAGTTGAACAGGGTGAGTAAGTGCCAATTAGTCAAAAAATGAATACATTGTGCAAAAAATGACAAAAAAAAATCATTACCCCCTTTATAAGTTGACCACCAAAGTACAGCACCGCAAGTGGTCAACTTACACAGGTTTCACTGTACTTTCAAACTGAATGAAACTTAAAGTAAATTTACATCAAAAAAGAATCTAAGAAAAATGTATCATAGCACTTACCATCAGTTTAATGATGAGAAAAAATTGTGCTAATTATTTTAAAAATACAAAATTAATTCTAAAAATTATTTTTAAGAGCAAGAAATATGTGTTGTACTGTTAATTATTAATTAAACACAAATTGTAAGTAATAGAGGAACGATTTGTTGGGGGAAGTCGATAAGTAACCCCGAATAGTGGTGTTGACTGTTTGGAGAAAAATGTTTGTTTACTTTGTCCCCCAGAAGCGCAGACTATCCCACCAGTCAGAGAAACATCTCTTTCCGATGGAACAGAAATTGCCATCACTATCAAACACCTTAAAAGCAACTTCTACCAACTCTCTCTTACCAGTTATAATTTTCACCCTATTAACGTATAGGATATCCCTTTAGTTTAAGAAGTGGGGCCTGAAATAGACTGCAAGTTCTGGCACCAGACTACCAGTGTTAGGTTCTTCTAATAGCTTTGACCTTTTCCTCACTCTCTAGTTAATCCTTTACAATCTTGTAGTGATCTTCCCAAAAATCATCCTCTACACAGAAAAATTGATCTTATAAAATGAGAGCAAAAAAAGAATTTATTTTTTTTTATTTGGCAACTCTATAAGTAAACTTAATTACCTAGCGAGAGAACTGGAGTAAATTTTATGATAATTTTCAATTAAAATGCAAAAACATCAACATCACAAAAACATCGAAACCAAAACATCGAAAGAAAAACATCGATGTTAAAAACATCGATTTTTTAACAAAAACATCGATGTTTCCGAAACATCGACATCGATGTCGCACCCTTAGTGGGCAATGGTCAATTGAAACCAATCGATGAAACACTAAGGTTTTTTTTTTTTTTTTGAAATGACCAGCAAGTTTTGTTCCTCAGTTACTTGTTAGCTTTCTCGTATTTTTTTTCTTTGTGTTCTTTTTCTCTTTTTTTGATGAGTGCAGTTTTTAACTTAAATCAGCTGTTTCATAATCAATGTGTGGAAATTTGACCAAAAAAAAAGAACGAAAGAAAGAAGAAAAGAATATCAATGTAAATTCCATGAAATGAAAAGTTTCCATTTCTGATATTTTTTTAATCATCTACAAATCAAACATTGTCAGTTTCAATAAACATCTAATCATATTATTTTTATCTTTTGTGTTCTTAATTGGTATCAAAGTGCGTTCGAGGGAAAATCTTATAATCCTTAGCTTACTTTATGACGAAAATATACTCAAATTTAGTGGCGGTAGAGAATAACGAGACTCGTATATAAATGTAGCAAAAACAAACATAGTTTAAATTTCCGGAGGAATAAAAGACATTTCTAAAAAGAAACATATCCTGTTAATCAAAATCAAATGTTTTCTTTCTCATAATACAGCGTACTTTATTTGTATCAGGTGTAAATTAAGACACAGATTAAGAATGAATATCAGCTTCCCAGCAGTGCCTTTAGCCCCCGATGTAGGGGAATATGGGGCGAAGTGAAATAGCGGAGCAAGGGAAATAGTGAAATATTTACTCTGTTATAGTTCTACTAATCTGGTTATATTTTTAACTATGTAGTAACACATGTATTCTATTCCAGTCAAGAAAACAATGCCGCCGAAAGTTAAAGCATATGTTAGTATGGGCTCTTTGTAAAAGTTGATACTCATATTGGAATATTTGTCGTAAGTCAAAAATTATTTTTGTTATTACAAAATGATAAAGTTCTTGTTAGTAACATTTTAAACATGAATTGAGACCTTCTATAATTCGATGCTTTATTTATTTAGTTATTATTAAGATAATTTGTATTTTAAATATTTTTTTACATTTAATCAATTACATGCGGGTCAAAGTGAAATAGATCATTTCGTTATCTATTCATTTATTAAGTAATTCATTTGCATTTCATCATTCATTCACTATTTTCTCATTCATTTACTCGTTATATCACTCATTTATTTTTCTTCACGTATTAATTAGTTAATTAAATAAATTATTCGTTTATTGTTTCATTATCGTTTTATTAGTTGATTCAACCATTTATTTACTGATTCATTCGATCAAAAATGTTTTTTTTATAATCGAATAGAAAATATTTTATTAGAAAAATAATTAATTTTTCACTTTGCCCCATAAAAAAAGTGAACATTTTCCACTTTTTTTTTTTTTTTGAAGGCGTAAAATTACCACCAAAAATAACAAATGATGTTTCAATGGAGGTTTTATCATAAAATACAATGTTCCTTCTTTATGTACTGTAATTTTCAAAATTAATTTCCAATCTGTTTATTTTGGAAAAGTTCAGTCTCACTTTGCCCCACATTCCCCTACTTCAATTATTTAAAATAAAATTCAGTTTTGTTTCAATCACTTCTGTTTGTATTTGCAAGCGATGTTCTTGCCCTCATCTCCAATTGACGACCAATGATAATGTCTAATGACGAATATATCCATTGCTGACGATTGGCAAATTTGTATTCAAAATGCTATGATGAAGATTAAAATGTCCCTCTCCGGAACAAGAATAACATCCCCAACTGATAATTAATCTATTCTAATCAAATGATAAATATTTTTAGATTATTTTATTATGATATATGTTTTATTTTTTATAATTATTTCAATAGATTTTTTCTCAGTTCATATATTTTGTTATGTGTCGACTGTGTTTATCTTAACTTTATACCCTATGCATTGCGATAATTTTGCGTAACCTATTAGCATATTAATAGAACCACGTTACTATACGACAACTTAACAATGGTACATATGTGTACCAAATTTCGTTAAATTTCACGCAGTAGTTTTTGCGTTAGACCGGCTCCAAAGCACCGGTCACGCACAAACCAACAGACAGACGGATATTTTAAAAAATAATAAAAAAAGACTATCGTGTAAATCTATCGAAATTCTGAAATGATGTACAAATGCGGACTGGATATGTAATTTATTTCAAGTGCCTTTGTAGACTCTGTCTTTGTACGTCAAGGGTTTAAAGACGATACCTTACTAGGACGTAATACTACTCTTCAAAATCCCTACAATCCAGCGAGATCACATATACATATAATTAAGCATGTAGCTTAATTTGTGTGGGTGTAGGCAAGCATACCTAAAATTGTGGGAGTATGCATAAAAAGTAAGTAATTTTACTGATTTACAAGCAATAAATATTAGAAGATCCATGAGTTATGATTTTTTACTGTGGATTAAAAATATATTTTACTGAAAAATCTGTTAATACTGTGATTTTTATTTTTAACAGCTAATTAATGTTTTTTTTATCAAACCAAATTCCTTTTCGTTAATGCGATGAAACCCCTTTTATTCAGTAAAAAATGTTTTAAATTACGAATTGTCTTCAACATCTAATTAAGTCACAATTTACTGCAAGCATTTAAAGATTAAGTTCCTTACTTTTTAATGGCTATGTTTTCAATTAGAAATGTTTCTTATAAACTACTGGAAAAAAAATGTTATCGTTAAAAAATTAAATATCGAAAAGCAAAATGTTTGATTGTTCAATTATCTGTTTCAAAAGGAATGTTTTTACTTTTGATATCTTTTGAAATTGATATTTTTTTTTAAGGAGCAAATGTTTTTATGTCGAATAATTAAATGAATCTGAAAGAAACAAAACCATTTCTTTAAGTAAGATATTTTATGTAGTAGCTTTATGTACGGATTTTTAACCTGAAATTAAAAAAAAAAATAGTAACCACTAAATTATTTTTTTGCAACATAAACTAATTTTTTTTCCCAAAATTTGGTTTTTTATCAATACTGAAACGATATACGATATGTTTTCTAAATTATTTTAATAGGGAAACTACTTTATTTAATTTATAAATTATATGAGAACTAGAGAACCCGACAGACGTTGTTCTGTTCAAACTTTGTAATTTGAAAAGTTAAAAAAAATTCAATAAACTATCAAGTGTTTAAACAGTTCTGTTGAAAAAAAAATAAGTAATAAAAATGTTTTCAGCTGCTTTGGTATCAGAATGCGTATATTGATTACAACTTGATTTGTCTAATGCCCACTGAGCAGTTGTTTTATTAACTATTTTTTCTCTTGTACATCTTCTTGATGGTTTGTTCTTTCAGTCATACTCAAAGGATAAAAAGCGTCCTCAAATACTAAGTGTAAAAAACTAACTACCCATCTAGAACAAACGGGAAATCCCGTTGCAACATCCCCCATATGAAAAAGAATAAAACATCGTTTTCTTCTTTTTCATCGAAAGGACATTAAAAAAATTATAAAGGTAAAAAAAGTTCTCTGAATAAAGCGAAATTCACTCATCCCTCCCCCCTCCCGATGTAAAATAAACACATTCTTCAACTAAAATAACTAAAAACTCCTTAAAAACGAAAAACATTTCTTTGCAATTTGAAATATTTCGCCAAATAAACAAAAAATACAATAAATTACACTAATAGTAGCTTTAAAATGTAAACAAATGATCACGCAACTCTATCGTTTATAGCCAAAGTCCCCAAGCCACCAAGTTACTGTAATCCAGTCTATCAGTGAGTGAAGCCAATTCCGACCAATCAGCAGTCCGATATTTTGAACGAAACCTTTTTAAACTTCATACAATGCCTAATTTGTTCTTTCCACCAAAGATAAAGATCTTCTACTGCACTGATCTTTTGTGTACAGAACAACCCTGTTGTAATTTATCTGGACGAAAATAAAATTGGTTTCGTCTTTAAATTCCATCATCTTTTCCTTTAACTATGTACTGATTAGTTATATAATCCTTAAAGTCTTCTTGACATTGGTGCCAAAACTCAGATGGATTTGAGCATAGAAACAAATGTTGCTAGGTTCTGTACTTTCTGATCATTTGGTTAGGAAAACCTAAAGCACCGATCCGGTCACATGGTTCAACTACGATGACAAATTACATGTTTTGCGTGAACCTTCCAATACTTTAAAATATACCACGGGGCCTGAAGTCGTTGCTTTGAAAAGAGAGAAATGAAGGATTCTCTTTCTCTCTCTACGTTTTATCTGTTCTCAATTGACATATCACAGTAGGAAATTTCATTGCGAAAAGCAGAGTTGGCTTTCTTATTGTCCTTTGGCAACGGGTTAAATATTTATTTCAATTCTCGCTCAACAATAGGTTAAAATAAATATTAATCATTTGGGAGACCATCCAATGTTTAAATCAATTAATTAATTAACAAAAATGTTTCCGATTTGATCTATCGCTCTTCGAAACCATGGTTGCCACAACTTAATTACACACAAAAAATTTGATCAAAATCGGTCCAGCCGTTTAAAGCCTTGTGCTGACAAACATCCGCACAGACGATTTTTATATATTAAGATTGAACTAAACACAGTTATACAGATTAGATGGAACTTTAGACCTTTTCCCACTGAAGTTGATCAGACTAAAGGATTATGAAAAAATGATGAATTTCATGGGGAAAAATATGACCAAAGAAAATGACTCACCATAAATTTTGAGTCGTGCTTTTACTCACAGCAGATCATTTTTTCACACCCCTAAAAATGATTTGATTGGTCTAAACTGTTCCCTTTCTGATGTTTTGATTGTTTTCTCTTCTATTTGATATTGAATAATACACACTTTAGGATACATATTTATCAATGAGTCTTCAAGGGAAGAAAGTAATGTTTTTAAAGCATTGTCTTTAAAAAAGAGCATCGTACATTGTTTTTCTTAACACTTATTTTCATGCTGATTATCTGACTGAATTGTGTACATTGGTATTTCTAAGTATAGTTCCTTTTGTGTTGATCTGAACTGTACCAAATGAATATACAGTCGAACCCGCTTAATGGAATAGCAATTTTGCCACGAAAAAGTATTTTAATAAGCGGGATACTCCATTAACCGGAATCAAAATAACGCAGTCCATTGGTTATGTACATTGAAAATGTATTTCATTAAGTGGGATATTCTTTTAACCGATATTCTAATAAGTGGGCTCGACTTTAATTATCATATGAGGCAGTGAGAAGCAATGGGATGCAAGTTAGCAAAATTAAAAATTTAGAGATAACCAGCAAAAATGGTAGGTGAACCCCTCCTATATCTTGGGGCAGGATATACTGCTAGTATCCCTTGTTGGTTCCGACATACAGCTTGATTTAGAAAAAAAATTCAATGAAAGTCTACCTAGGATCTGATCTTTAAACGCGTTTTACTCAAAACTTCAAAATGTCCCCTTGCATCCCTTTGCTTCTGCCTCATATAGCAAGTGAATTAATGCATCGCATCGACAATTTATGGAAGCTTCAACTCAATGGACATTCTAATGAAACAATCTACCGTGATCTTTATTTTTTACATGTTTTATAAAATATTTTGGGGAAAACATTCCTTTATATCCTCAGAAAAGTTTTAATGCATAAAACTGACATACTAGTTACTATCAAAATTAAATAAATTTATATCATGGTTAAAACTTCCCTAGCATTTTTAAGTATAAAACGTACTATTAAATTATTACTGTGCGTTTCAATTACAACCGCTTGAGAGAGCCCACTCCCGTTCATGTAGCAAATCAAAGGAGAGACGCCGTTTTTACTTTTGCGGGAATATTTCTCGTTTTGTTTACTGCTAGTTTCGTACAAAATTTGTGATTATTTTTCAAAACCCAGTTGATTTTTTTCAAAATGAGAATGCCTAGAAGTTATATGAGGGTTATTACTCAATTATCTTTATTTTGCGTGGAATGCTTAATTAGATATAATTACGTGAAAATTTAGTTTTGCAATTTGTTTTTTCGTTAAAAAATAATTCCACAGCTCATAGTAACTTGCAAAACCAGCTTCTAACGTTAAACATTGGCAGTGGGACCATTAACGAAACCCATTATTATTATTATTATTTTTTAATTAGTCAGTAGAAGTTTTTGAATCTTTGTTTGAATAGTCATTGTTTCGAAATGTGATGAAGAAATCATATTTTAACCAAGAAAAAAAAATCATGCAAGTTAAATCTTTTATGGTTACGCGTTAAAATGTCGTCAGATCCTAAGGATATTAAACTGTCTTAAACATTTGCTGGACTTTTCAAACTTTTGAATAAATAGGCTTTGCAACGAACTTATTCATGAATATAATATGTGCTATTTTGTCAGAAATATCCTGACATTTTCAAAAATTGTCACTTTTTTGGATTTCTGGATAAATATAATAATCGAATTCTTTTGTAGCTTTTGTCATTTTAAGAGTATGCTTTAGCTCACTTCCCAGTAAAAATTTAGTTACGCAACATATTTAAGAATCCAACAACAAATTGAAGAAGTCAAAGTTTTTTATCGATCATCCTGAATCGTAAAAAGAGGAACAAACAAGGGTACAGTAACAGACAGTCATAAGTTTGGATTTAAATAGTAATCCTTTTAGGCGGGTAAAATAGATGTCGCTGTGACCCATGAATACGGTGAAACCATCTAGTGAATTTTATAAGCCATTTGATATTTACAAGGCATTGGTGGAGGATTATGAACAGCCACCACAAGGTCAGCTGGTGTTTAATGTTCATTTGAATTTATTACGGCATTAGTTCTAAAAATAAAGAACTTTTGTACATTCTAAAGAGAAAAAGGGAATTTTGTCTATTACTCATCATTTCCTCATCATGTCTCTTACTGTGTATCATCATATTAATGTCTGAGCTCCATCAGATTTCTCGGTGTCCGTTACCGGGGGTTGTAGTTTCTTTTTCGAAATTGGTTAAATACAAATATAATTAACTAAATCAGAGGATCCAGAAGCAGCCAAACATTAGATGAGATGTAGTTGCATGAAGGAAAAATAGTTTAAAAATTAAAAATACATTCAAAGGCTCAGAAAATTTAAATAACATTAGAGCGATGTCTTAAGCATGTCTGTGACTGGTGTTGTTATCCTATTTATTTATTTTTAATTGCGACAACTATTTTACTTACTATTTTTGATGGTTATAACTATAAGCCACGATCTAGTGAATATCTGTAAAAGTTCATTAAAAAAAAGAGAATGACCCTACTGGTCTACATGGCCTTATTTCGCATAACACCCTTACTTCAGTACTTTTTTTTTTTAAATTTGGGCAGCAGAGATTTTAGTTAAAACCAATAGCTTTGATATTTTACATAAAATGGTGAATGAAGTTCCGAATCAGTTTTGTGTATATGTGTGCTTATCGGTTCACAAACATAATAAAAACATCTCGAATAATACCACCGTTTCTCTTCATATTCGGCTATAAGTAAGCTGTAAATAAAACAAACTTTCGCATATGCTATGCATCTGTAACTCATGAATGTTTATTTTGAAAGATTGCATTTTGAGAAATATTTTCATGCACGTGGAAATTTCCATCTAAAATGCAGACATTTTTCTAGAAGATTTATTCAAATACAGAAAAGTTTGAGAATATATAACAGACTTCCCCTGTTAAGAACCAAAGATAGGTGTGTATCCAATTAAAAGTTGCCAAAAGTTTGTAATACATTCAATTTGTCTTTCGTAACAATTCTGAAATTTTAACATGTAACTTACATGTATATACACATTTAACTATTTTGTAACTAAAATAACTACAATGAAGATTAAATAAATGCATACCAAAAGTTTTTTAATAGTTTGAAATTGACAAATCAAAACTAAGAAAATCAATAATAAAATCAAATATTTTGAAAAACATTTTCTCCTTCAGAGTCAAAATAATGATCCAAATAGTTCATTTATGCACCTTTAATCAATAACATCTTCCGTAAAATCATTTGTTAAACAACATCATCTATCTAAAAATAAAAAATAAAAGTTTGAAGAAATTTCAAAGAATATTGAATTGCATAATTAAACAGAATTCCAATTCCGAGTCTGTCGAGCAATGCCAGTCGGTGAAATATGCATCAATTTGCTCATTTAATTTATTGGTTAGGAATATCTTATGCGTTTCTCAACATTTAATTTTCTCCGATAATTATTTATTATTATTTATTACTTTGGTTTTTTAGGCATCGCGTAGAAAAGAAAGATTAATTTTTAATTAAGAGCATTTTATTCCTGGATTGCTTTGTAGAATAAAGCGGAGGAAATAGATAATGGAAAAACATGGAATGAAGCATGTTTATATATATTATATGTATATATAAATATATATATATATATATATATATATATATATATATATATATATATATATATATATATATATATATATATATATATATATATATATATATATATGAAGGTATACAGATAGGTGAGAAAACTAAATAAATAATTAAAATAAAAAATAAAATAAAACAATAAAGGAATTGAATATATAAATTGATTAAAAATATGAACTGCTAAACAATACGAAAATAGCAATAATAAAAATATTACATGTAATCCTTTATGGATCCATCCGGATCCTTTATGCAGCACCGCACAGAAGACCAAAATTTTTAAAATGGCACAAATCTATCTTTTTACTTCGGTAGTAAAGTTTCAAATGCTGCCTACGTATATTTCACCATTTTTCAGCTCCAACATAAAAAAAAACTATCAACAATAATTTAATAAAGCTTATTTTGCAGGCAACTTAAAGCAGCCATCTTAATCTAAATCTATAAACTCACAAAGCATTATCCATATTTTATGTATCAACATCCTTAACTTTTTAAACACGCAAACTATTGTAAACAACGAGCTGATGTGTGCATCACATGACTTCATTTTACTCCAGTTTAATGTCATTTCCTGATTATTCGCAATTTTAATGTTATTCAATTGTTTACTCTCTAAATATCACCAACAGTGGCCAAATTGAAACCAAATTTTAAAAACATCCGCCAAATTTGTCGCCAAGTTGACGACAAAACTTGGCGATTAAAAGAATGGCGATAAATCGCCAAGTGTCCGACAAATTGTAACACCACTTAAGTTTACATCGTAATTAACAATGGTTTCCCCTCAGAAAGGAGCAAAATACCCCCTTAGGAACATCCGAATGCAGCCAAAAGAGAAGGTGCACAACTAGACCCCACTAGGAGTCTACGTAACAAATCTCAACTTTATAGGACATACCGTTTTTGAGTAATGCGAGATACATACACACATACCCAAATACGCACATACATACGTACATACGGACGTCACAAGAAAATTCGTTGTAATTAACTCGGGGGTCGTCAAAATGAATATTTCGGGTGTCTGTACGTTCCTAGGCATATATCCACGTGTGGTCGGGTCGAAAAAAAAAACTCAACATTCATTTGGGGGTGAGAAAAATGGAAATTAAGGCCAATTTTTGAGTGAAAATTTTTTCGCGAATACAATACTTCCTTTTTTGTAAAAGGAAGTAAAAAGTAACGAGAAAATATATTCAATTTAAAAGATGTGATAATACATTTTTCATTAAAAAATAAACATGTTTTTGAGTGATTAAACAGATGCAACAGAAACAACGTAACCTAACCAGGAATATTGGGCTATCCGAAAATGTTTTATTGAAAAGAAAAATCTTTTATTATACAGAAACATGCAGTAATACACTCAGTACAACGGTTTTCGAGACACAACGTTGCATGAATACATAACGGAATCTGATTTCAAGAATGTTATTTATCCAGTTAACATTTTTACTTATAGCTTAAAAAATTACCTCTGCTTGCTCAGGTGAGCAATACATTTATTGGGATCTTATGGTTAATTAATTTAAATTATGAAGACACGTGAGCTGGCATTGTAATGCTATTTCCGTTTTAATGAACATATTACATATGCAGTATATATCTTTGATTTAACGGTACTCGATTTAACGATTTTCTCAATTTAATGATATATTTCACTGGTCCAGCTTTGACTGTATTAAATTTCTATGATCCTCGATTTAACGATTACCTCGATTTAATGATATATTTCACTGGTTCAGCTTTGACTGTATTAAATGTCTATGATCCTCGATTTAACGATTACCTTGATTTAACAATAACTTTTTCCAGTCCTTTGAAAATCGTTGAATCGAGGTTTAGTTGTAATTTTTCATCAGCTTCAAGACTATTTTATTGAACCATTTGCGCAAAAGAAAAATGTGAGTGGTTTTTAAATAGTTCTTTTATAAGATTGCATTCTTGTCTCGCTTCACTAAAAGAGTCATAGCAAGCAAGGAATCTAAAGGATGTTAGGAAAATAAGGAATACATACATTTTACAAAAAGGAAAAATCGGGAAAGCAAGAAAAAAAAAGTGTTTGATAAATTATAACACCACTTGAGTTAGCATTGAAATTAACAATGATTTCCCCCCAAAAAGGTGAAAAATACCCCCTTAGGAACATCCGAATGCAATCCAAAGGAAATGTGCACAACTAGATTCCACTAGAAGTCTACGTACCAAATTTCACCTTACTAGGACATAGCGTTTTTGAGTTATGCGAGAAACATACGCACATACGCACATTCATACGTTCATACGGACGTCACGGCAAAACTTGTTATAGTTAACTCGAGGATCGTCAAAATAGATATTTCGGGTGTCTGTACATTCCTAGGCATATATCGACGTGTGGACGGGACGAAAAAAAACTCAACATTCATTCGGGGGTCAGCAAAATGGAAATTAAGGCCGATTTTTGAGTGAAAAATTGTTCGCGAATACAATACTTCCTTTTTTGTAAAAGGAAATAAAATGTTGGCCTTCTACCAAGTTGTTTAACGTCTTACATATTACGCTGAGCAATTTTAGATATTTAAATATCTACACGTCAATTACAAGGTAAATTTTCGTCAAAATGGACATTATTTAGATGTAATTTACCTTTCATTTATAAAATGATGTATTTATTTACTGCTGAGTTTAAAAACTTGACATCTGCTGTGATGAAATAAGTTGGAAATAAGTAAATTTAAACGAAGAAAAAAAAAGAAGAAAAAAATCTCGATTTTAGATTCACAACAAACAAATCCAAAAACTCATTTAAATTAGGCGATGTAACGGAATTGACCATTTAGACACATGATTATTAACTATGTAAGAGAAATAATGGAATGTTTAATTAAATTCATCTGAAGAAAGATTGTCCATTTGATGGCATTAACGTAATTGGCTGAATTGCAGCCATTTGCAATTTACTAAATTAAGTTGATTGTCTAATAAACTGACAGTGGATTAAAAGGTATATGGTGCTTCCGCTTTTACCCTAATTGAGTTACTGTATCATTTGTTATTAAATAACCTTATTATTGCGTAAATTACATGCCAATTCTTACCGCTATAAATATAACCGTTTCTAAGAGATAGATCATGACTGTTAAATGTATTTAAAGAAAAGGTTGAAAGATTGGCTTACTTAAAAGAAAAATAAAAGCGCTGTATAAATATTTCAAGCTTTACGAATATGGGAACGGATTTTTTCCCTGATGATATTTCAATAACTTATAAAACTATTTGCGTGTTAAGAAAAGATTTTTATTATTTTTAGACTTTCCGCTGACTTTTTTTATTGCTTTTTTGTGGAGGTTGCAGGCGACTAAAGAGTTAAAATTGAAAATTTCAAAATAGAACTGAAACCTCTATATTTAACTTAATATTTCAAAATATTGACAAAACAGCACAAAAAAAAACGCTCTTTATCTAAAACGTTGATTATTTTACATAGGGGAATGAAATAATACTAAGTTTAACTTGAACATTAAGTCATGAAATGGAAGTAAAGTAATGCAGTCTTGGAATCTGCTGGTTAGGCTCAGGATCTACGAAAGGCCTTATCAGCCTGGTCGGAAACTAGGGCCCCGGCGAAACTGACGCAAAAAAGAAAAAAGGAAAAAATAAAAAAAAAAACGAGCTGATGTGTGCATCACATGTTTTCCTTTTACAGCAATTTAATTTGTTTAAAATTTGTTTTAAAATTTCTCCATTATTTGGAAATTTTAATTTGATTCAATACTTAACTCTCTAAATATCACCAACAGTGGCCAAATTAAAACCAGATTAAAAAAAAAGAACTACCGTCAAATTTGTCGCCAAAATTGGCTATTCTATTGAACGGATTCGACTGTATAACTTATATTACTAAAAATGGAGAAAACAGATCAACGGAAAAATTATAATAGCTCTCTCTATTTGAGATAAGTGGTGACGGTCTTGCTCAGAAATATGATTCAAATCATACTTTTTTATTATTATCATTGGTAGCAGTAGCAATTGATATACATATTTCTTTATATAACGGAAATTACAAATCAGTTATATAAAGAAACAAAAAAAAAACATGCACTACCGTAGCAAGCGTCAATCAGTCTGTTGGGCTTTAACCTTACAATATGTATCCCAAAAGATAGATAGAATTCTCCTTTGGAGTAGAGAATATTCCAAATCTGTGCAAGTGATCAGAAGTATAGCTATAAACAGTTCCGAGTCTAAAGTCAGTTAAATCAAGTTTACTTATATAATCTACACATGAGCTGTGTTCATTTTGACTTTTGTATGACACGTTTCGGAAGTTTTCACCGTATTTTCGTGCTCGATTATCTTGTGCTATAAAATTTGAACGAGTTAAAATAATGTTACGCAGATAACCCATATCTCGTTTCTTAGCATAAGTATCTAGTCTGAGTTTTAATCTATTTAAGAGTTTAACTTTATATAAATTATTTATGCTTTTCACTCTTTTCAACCTTAACCAAAAACTAAAGGAACATTTTGAAATTACTTCCAGTAAAGTTACTACAATTTTTGCTTTTTCTTTTTTTACTTACAAAAATCTATATGGAGGATTTTAACTATAATTTTAAAACTTTTTTGACAGAAATGGAGAAATTGCGGATTCTATTCTTTCTTTAAATCCATTTAAATTATTATCTAATGCAGCTTAAGTCTTTTTTTTTCATTATTTATTTTTAGCACTTTAAAATATCATTATTAATCCAACAGAGAGAACATTATAAAATAAATTTGAAATGTTTTGCTTGTGCATACAATGCAATAAAAGTAATTACGCATCAAAACAATTTTTTGGAAAGTTTTAAAGTTTTGTTGAATAACGTATGTTGATAACAATAAATTTCGCTTTAGGCACTTGCATTACCTCGACCCATTTATCTGATTATATTCCAAGAAAAATAAACGCATGATAAGTTAATGCGTTGGAAAAATATAATAGCTTCAAAAACTTTTGTTTGCATTTCTTATTCTTTTATTAATACTTCTTTCCTTTTTTTGCTTCGATAATTAATTATATCAGTTAAATGAGGTTTTTAAAACGCTAAAGTAGTGATTTTATTGTTATGTTATTATAACTTCCATTTTCACGTGTTTCTTAATGACGTTGAGTTATTAATAGTAAAAAGTTCAAAAAGTAATTTATTAATTTTTATGTTTCTTTTTTAACTAACTTTTGTTCAGTTTTTATTCAAATTTTTTGGCACTTTTTCCCTAATTTAGAACTGTAATGTTGTCTTGTATATTTGCTAGCTGCATTGCTCAGTTTTGTACGGCCTCCCTCCAAAAATAAAGTTACCCAAAGTGATGCGTGTTCAACAATAAGGCTTAAACAAAAAAAAAATCTGTAAAACTTACCGACAGATTGCAAAAAACTAACCAAAAAGGAAAAATTTCAAATCCCCCGATTGCATGAAAAGCCTCAAACTAAAAGTAAGAATTTTATTTGTTCATTTTCGAGATGAAAATGGCAACAGACCTTTCTTCTCAATGATTTTATTCACGCCACTAAAAAGTGAGCTCGCAACAGACGATAAATGTTCGATTTAACATTCATGTTCCTTTACTTAACAAGTAATATAATTTAAAAAAATTAAAGTTAGTTCCTACTGATATCAAGTCTGTACCCTTTTGGGGAAACAAAATTTGTATTGCTTTAAATGCTGAAGATAATTCAAATTTGAAAGCTTTAATATAAGTATTAATAAAAGCATTGATCAATAATTACTGTGATTAACAATGAATTTCTAATGAAGATTTATATACATTTTGCATGAAAGTAAATAAAAACACGTTCTTAATACCTTTGAACATTGGAACAAATTTTATCTGACGCCACGCCAATCCTTGCGCCATCCAAATGACACGCGGGTAAATCTTTTAAAAGATTCAAGGCATGCTAACAGGAGGAATCGTTTCTCTTGGACACACCGTATCGAGCTCGGGCAGACGTACGCACAGAAGTACGGAAAAAAAGGTCTTCATACAGACAAACAGATGCGCACATATTTTAAAACTATTGAAATGTCGGCAGGTAAAATGTATTTATTTGTTATTTAGAGCTGTCTGCAGTAAAGGTTTCAGAAAATGGAGATAAGTCAGTGCAAGGACTGTTAGAAAAGTATCCTATTTTTTTATTGTATGAAGTCCTAACAGGTATGAAACAAGCACAGCTGCATGAACAGTCTTAGAATCTTACTGTCCATGCGTGAATACTTTCCCGTCTGTCTTTATCATAGGTCGCTGGCAAACGGAGTTTGACTGAAGTTAAGTGTAGTTCCCCTGCCTAATTTTTCATCTAAAGTAATATGAGGAAACGAATGAAGAAGCACGAATTTTTCAATCTCTTCTTGAGCTTGGGTAACAGTTAGAAGTCGCAAGAAGTCATATCGGGAGAGTTTGGAGCCTATTGAATTACAGAGTCTGGTTTTTCGAAAAAATATCAAAATCAGGAGCACAAATGTGTTGAGCAATAGTAACTGAAAAGTGGCTGCATCTTTCGGCTGGTTTTCCTTGACTGTCACCCAATTTCTTGCAAAAGTTAATGCATTTGCGCTGTTTTCATTTTCATTTTCAAAAAACTAAAAAAATCCAACTAAGGCCCAACAACTTACGCAGTCAAACTCTGTTTTCCAGCAAGAAACGCAAAGTGACACGTGGGGGAAAAATTCTCGAAGGCGCAAGGGGTCATATCGAGAGTGTAAGAGTCCTATTGAATCATATAGTCTGGTGTTTCAAGAAAAACATTAAAATCAAGTGCAAAGCATGTGTTGAGAAATCGTAACCGAAAACCGACTTCATCTTTCGGCTGGATTTCCCTTTGACTATTACATAATTTCTTGCAAAATTTAATGCATTTGCGCTGTTTTCATTTTCAATTTTCCAAAACTAAAAAAATCCAACTAAAGCCCAAAAACTTACGCAGTCAAACTCTGTTTTCCAGCAAGAAGCGCAAAGTGACAAGTGGGAAAAATATTCTCGAAGGCGCAAGGGGTCATATCGAGAGAGTAAAAGACCTATTGAATTACATAATCTGGTGTTTCAAGAAAAACATCAAAATCAAGTGCAAAACATGTGTTGAGAAATCGTAACCGAAAACTGACTTCATCTTTCGGCTTTATTTCCCTTCGACTATTACCTAATTTCTTGCAAAATTTAATGCATTAGTGCTGCTTCCATCTTCATTTTTCCTGAATTAAAAAAATCCAACTAGATCCCTTAGAGCAAGAATTAGTAAATGGAAAGAGCAAGTCCAATCATTTGCTTAGCAGAGTTTTTGCAAAGCCTTTAAATCACGAGGCTCAATAACCACGAATGGTTGACACGTTTTGCGTGAAACTAGCGTAAGGAACCGGATTTCTTCCAATGCTTTGCTTTATAGTTTATCACGTGACTTGGGAAATTTGATTTGCGAATAAAAGTCTCCACGCCCTCCATTTTGTCTCTACTCAATGCGACAGCTCTACAACTAACTCATTTAAACTCTGTTTGCCAGCAAGAAGCGCTAATTGACAGATGGGAAAATATTACCGAAGGAGCAAAGGTTTAAAGTCGGCTCTGCAAGCGAGCTTGAATCATACTTATCTGGTTTTCATAAAATAATAATGTCGAATTCTTTCCAAACTGCCCTCGTACATTGTATTTCAAGGAAGTCTAAGAACGATACACACTTCAGAAACTAAGAACAATTGAGCTAATGTTAATGTATTTAAAGTGAATTTCATTTTATCCTTGGGAAAAAACCTCTGAGAAATTGAGTCTAGCATAATGATCAATGTACATAACTTACTCTTACATATCATTCCTTATTACGAAATTATTGTGCATTGACGGGAAAACACGATCATAGCGAAAGGAAAATGGCGACGAATTTTGTTACTATTCAACATCTTATGACACTCTGACTAAGCTGTTTAAATCACCTTCTCTGTGCATTTTAATGTTCACATTAACACTTCAATAAATTCGTTGTTAACTATAACCATGGTGCAATTTTAATCTTCCTCGAAGCTTTGCCCCCAAGCTCTAAAGCCTTTAATTATGAAATATTCAAAACGTTTCTTTGTAGTTCAGAGGTTTTCGTTAAAATGTGGAAATAGGAAATCTGGCTCGGACTAACAATTACGGAAAATGTGTTACGTTTCTGCATTCAAGCTGATTGTAGTTAAGTAAAAGATCTAAAACGGAGAGATTTTGTCAATTAGTTTATTTTAGCAGAATAGCTTAGTGTCTGTTCTTAATATTTTTGAAGACATATTCTGAAGAAATCCGATAAAATAAAATAAAAAACAGCAGTGAATGGATAATTAATACTTATTTGTTAATTGCGTTAACTTTTCCACTTAGTTTGTAAAGAGCTAAAAAAACGAGCTGATGTGTGAATCACATGACTGTTTTTTACTCCTATTTAATGCCATTTCCCCATTATTGGCAATTTTAATGTGATTCAACTGTTTACTCTCTAAATATCACCAACAGTGGCCAAATTGCAAACCAAATTTAAAATTAAAAAAATTGGCAAATTGTTCGCCAAGTTGGCGACACCACTTCAGTTTACATTTACCCAAGTCAGAGTCTTGTACCCACGACAATCACAAGACCTCTTATTAATTGATTCAAATTCTAGGTGTGAAATTCTTATGTGCCTGGGAAATTCAGACTTAAACCACAACATTTTACGAACAATGCCCTTTTTAAACAACAGAAATAAGTCGGCACAAAAAAGTTAAACATTTCATGAAACTAAAGATCTCACCCATCCTTGATTTCGCGTCGCGCAGGCGAAGATAAATCCAAAAAACCACAAAAGAATCTGCACAAGAGTTTAGATGAGTAAATAATGAAGTTTATTTCCACAAAGTTCACGAAGTCACACTTTTTGGCTCATTGGCCGTGCATCGCCTTGCCGGCAATCACAGGATCGAAACATCACTCGTATCGCATAATTACACACTTTCACTTTATAAAAAAATGCTATCAATTCACACAGCTCTCACGCACTTTCACTTTTTACACATGCATAACAGTTCGAAGTTCACGGAAAAATTCGAAAAGCCCGGGCAGACATTGCTTCGCCGGCAGCGGGAATCAAAACTCTGCTAAAGAAATTTGAACAAACCCAGCTCACATCTTTTCAGCATGAGGAAATTACATCGAATCCCCCTCAAAAGTCAAGAAAAAACATGGCATTCCAACAAATCCGTTATTGTTGAAAAATAAACGTTAACCGAATGCACAAATCATAGCTCTTAGACAAGATTGCACCATATACGACAACGAATGAAACAGCAGAGACAAATCTCTAAATTTTCTGGCGCCTAATGACGTCATTACATGCATTTTGTCTCCAACAGAGCCGGTGGTATGAAACCACTCCTAAGGAGAAAAGACAAAACGCTAGCGTGAATTCAAAAACTGAATGAACCGAAAGGATTCTAATGTGGATTACACCACATTTCCCCCTTTCGACAAAGTTAAAAAAAAAATGGCCCGAAAGGGAAAAAAAAATTGTCTGGTGCATATACTATAACAAATAGGCACAGGCACACAGCAGATGCTGCAAATTAACCTCTCACAACAGGTGTCATCACAAAAGAGGTAGTCCAAAAAAAAAAAAAAATGTGCATCAAAATCAAACAAATGGCGCCGAGTCTTCAAAATGCTCAAACAAGGCAACACAGGAGGCAAGCACTGGGAAAACAATTATGTACAAAGGCTCTCATTTCCAAAAAAATTCAAAGTGGTAAATGCTGCTCAAACTTTAAACAAATCCCCGATTGAGCCTTAACAACTTCCAAAAGAGCATCAACAAAAAAAAAAATGATTTTCAATTTCCAAAGTTGCCAAAATTATTTCCAAAATCAAATATGTACAATGGCATCAAGCATGGCCAACAATTTGAATTTTGAAATGGCAAATAAACAAAAAAAGAACAAAGTGGCCAAAAAAAATTTCAATTTCAAAACAAAAATCTCTCTTTCAAAGGTGTCTCAAAAAAAAAAAAAAAAGATACAACATGACAAATGTATCCTAATCAACAAAGTAATTTTTCACTTTCATTCATTACCATGTATACAAAGATACTTAAAATTTCTCAAATTGGCATTTCAGAACAAAAATTTGATGCATTAAATTTTTGACATGTCATTGCACAACATCAAATTCAAAACTTATTCATTTCCAAAAGACCTTGCATCAGATTCAAAATTTTTGCATTGCATCAAATTTAAAAATTTTCTTCAAATTGTTTCAAAGTATATATATACATCACACATTCAAATTAGTTAGATGCAATTTTCTCTATACTTACAGTGTTTCAGCTGACACAGAAAATTTCAATCAAAAAAAAAAACTTTCACTTCTCTAAAATGCACAATAAATTTTTACTGGTATCAAAAATTTTTTTTACAAAATGGTCATTTATCAAATTTACAATATATACAATCACTAGTGAAATTCAAAATCAAATATTTGTACGCATTTCAACTGCAGCATTCATTTAACCAAAGAAAAAAAAATCACACAAACCTTAGATCTGAACAGAGGAGTTAATAATTTTCACACAGTCATCTCAAAAAAAAAAAAAAAAAAATGCATGATCTCAAATTCACTTCACAAAGCATGATATTCCACAAACAAACGAAGAAAATTTACATGTTGCTACAGAATGCCCTTCATTCAAATCATTCAATTTGTCACACATCATTCAATTGGTACTCAAGGAAGGTTTAAATCTAGAATGAGGTAGAAAGGAAGATTTTTCCTTCACTTCAGAACAAATCATTTTTGTAAAAGAAAATTCCAAATCTGTTCAATTTTGAAGTCGAAACACAAAAAGGAGTCAGTACTGAATAAAATTGAGATAGCCAAAAATGTACCTCGACGACAACAAATCAAAATGGGCAAAACAGAACAAAAAGAGTAGATGATCACAAATTTCAACAGGGCTCAACCAAACCAAAGACCACCATCAAGTGAATTCATTCAGTCAGCAAATCATTCCAATCAGTCAACCTGCAAAAAGGGCAAACAATAGTGACAACAAAGGGGAGGAGGGGAGGAACTCTTATTTAAAACAAAAAATACTTCACATAAATATCAAAAGCAAGTTTCAAAAATTTTCCATTTAAATTCACCTTTCAATTATTTTGATGCTTTCAAAGACATGTGACCGTTTATTCATGAGCATAACAAAACATATTTTGATTCAAGCAAAAACTTGCTCCAGAATATTACTTTCCAAAGACAATACACACAAAAAAAAATCAAATTTTTGCAAAACTCTGCTATTATTTTTCAACAACATGTCACAAGGGTCACAAACAAAAAAAAATTTTTTTTAGCTGTGTGCAAGTTGAATGAGATCAAATGCCTTTTAAGTGAAGTTTTAACTTCAGTAGAATATTATCAAAAAATTTGGCTATTCATTCATAAATATATTTCTTATGTTATGCATCAAACCCAAAAAAAATTCACTTTTCATCACTCAACTTTTACTTTTGTCAAAAGAGAAACTAGAATTGTGAGACAAAGACAATTCCAAATTTCAACCACAAGCCAAAGATGAATGTATAGGAACAACATCATTCATTATTTAAAAAAAATTTCCACAGCAAACATCAAAATTATCAATCAAAGTTTGTCAAAAAAGAAAAATGTGTACGAGATACATGGCAGCATTTCATCTTGGTAGAAGAACCAAGGTCCATGTTTCTTGCAGAAGATATAAAATCTTCATACGTTTATTTGTTACAAGAGTTCACTCAGCTAAAAATGCACAGAAACTGTAAAAAAAATAAATAAATAAATGAATAATAATAATAATAATTAAACACTAATCATTGAACTTTCCACAGGCACTACCATTTATTGTAGAGAAAACTCCATCATCAGGAGCACATGCGCGAATCAGAAACTCCTTCATGACTTTCAGCAGGTGGAGACAGGACCATAGCCACATGGTCACTTCACAAGCTTCTTCACCATCACGGTTAGCGGAAAGAGTCACAGGGACAGAGCGGTAGCAGCGCAATTCCTGGAACCTATTGTCGAAGTCGAAGCTGGTATGAGGACCTGGTCTGATGAACTCCAGGGACAGGATCAGCACCATGCTGAGGCAGCGGAGCTCCAACGTCATCCGGAACGGAAGGAACAGAAACCACATCAGTAGCTGACGACGGCCCGGCGGAACCATCTGGGCTCTAGGATCTCACAGCAGGAACCACATCTGCAGCTACGGGTGCCTAAAATGGAATGGCGGATTCCGGTCTCCCAGTATCAATGTTCTCATTAGCAGATTGTTCTCCCAACAGATGTGATTGTCTTTTCTCAAACTTCACCAACCGATTTATGTGGACCTTTTTCAATGGTGCCTGCTTGTTATTCAATTCCTGAATAAGGCGCAATACAGGTGAGATTACCTTTTTTTACGCAGAATGGGCCATCATATGAAGCTTTGTACTTGTTCTTAGACTTCAAGTCCACGAGATGCCCTTGAATATTACGAGGATTACAATTTTCATTATGACTTTGATTTTGTGCCAACTTTTTACTTACAGAATTCCGTTAGACTTCACGATACACAAATTGAAGTTGCTCCAAAAACTTATGCAATTCAAATGCCGAATCCAAAGATGGATTGATATTAAAATTAACAATGTCCGTTATTAACGGAAGTTCCCTACCAAAATGAATTATATTAGAAGAGAATTCTGTAGTTGAATATATGGACGCGTTATAACAGGCTTTATGAACATCAACAGCATAGTCGAAATCAAGACCAGCTAGCAAAGCTTCTTCTGGAATGAACTGAAGTTTTAATTGACAAGTTCACTCTCTCATTCTTAGTGTTCGCTTGGGCATTAGCGAACGTTGTGTTTGCCTCAATTGTATATTTAAGAGTTAATTAAATTTAGCAAACAGTTCACAATTGAACTGACAACCAAAATCTGTCAAAACTAATTCAGGCCTGCCAAACAAAGTGACGTATTTAAAGAAAGACATAACAACTGACACAGCAGTTATATTATTCAAGATGTACAACTCTAAGTGTCTCGAAAAGGCATCAATGACAGTTAAAATCTATTTGTTGTTGCCAAGAGGTCCGACAATATCAAATGTCACTAATTGTCCGCATTTAGCAGGTGAAAAGGTTTCCTGAAAGGGTGCTTTGTTTATGCGATGTAGTACTTAGTACAACTAGCACACTAATTTAAACAATCAATATACATTCTCTCCCAACAAATGAAAGCTGAACCGTCTTCAAACGTTGAATTACACTTTCTCACAAACAAATGTATGCACCTAGAATAAATTGATTCGCAACCAACAAACTTGGCAGGAATGTAGTTTGGTAAGAGATGATTTAAATTTCGTAGCCAGTGACGAAAGGGTAGGCTTGCTATGCGCATACAAAATGCGCAGATAGGTAGGGTTGAAAATTTGACATCTTGTGTTAAAGGGCACTTCAAAAGAAACTATCGAGTTGCAACCACGCTATTGTGACTAGGACGACTTTTAGAGGTATATGAACAATTGTTGAACTTTTTAAAAGGACGTACAGACGTCTCAGAGAAGTAGGTTAGTTGTACGTGCGTATCTGCCCCCACCACGGTCGGAGCGATAATGGTAGTAGCTTACTGTAGTTAAAAATAAATGCATCACTTCATTGCGGTCGGTTAAGGTATTCAAGAAACAGATATGAAGGCAAAAATCGCACATCATGAGAGCGCCCACAACTGTATCAACAAGGTCGCTAACATTAGTTCCATTATATGGAACGATAATATCCAGTAAAAGTAAAAACTATAAAAAAAAAAACAGACAAATTAAACCTACAATTTAATTTTAAAAAACCATAACATTTTCTGTTTTGAATGACATTTTAAATGTTTAGATGAATTTGGAAAACTAATGTAATAGAATCAGCCTTCAACATTGGCTTTGAATTGTTTATTTCTCTTACAGTTTTTAAAAAAAGCATAATGCATGGTTTTAGAAATTCTTTCTATTCCTTCCGGCTACATATCTCAATTTCTTCTGACTGCTTCCTTCTCAACGTCCTTTTTCTTTAAATCGTTTCTTAAATCCAATGCAGAGAAAATCTCTAAAACTATCTACCAGGAGAACATATTCTAATATGAATGCCACTTTTCAAGTATAAGCTTTTCCGGGTCGGGAGAGGATTTTCAAAATGCTTAAAAAACAGACACCATAAAATGTCAAAGAAAGTTTTTATTGAAGTTTATAATATAGCACTATTTTTCAAGATAAAGGGTATTATGTTTTTATTGCTCGATTTATTTTAGCTTGTAGTGTTTTGGTTTGTAAGAATTTTGCAATCTTTCCTTTCCATCTCGCATGATTTTTCTCCGTGGCAACTGAAAGTATGTTCAAAAAATACCTTCCTCAGTAAGTGGAATAAAAAAGTAACATGTATTGGATTTTTTAGAAATATTGAGCATTCTTTTGATACAAAATGCCAGATCAAATCTGTTTGTTACATTAATAAAACTTGAAATACTTCAAACAAAGAAATTTAAAAAATAAAATTTTGAAACTTAAAAAAAAATAATAAGGGAAAAGGAAAATAGGTATAATTTTATAATAACTAGTAAAGAATTCCTTTGCCATCGAACAGAGCAACTTTGCCGTATAAACGGTGATTTTTTTTCCACTTTTTAAATTTTAGTTCGTATTATTTCTAAAGATTTACAACTTTCCTTTTACTTCCTTTTACAAAAAATTAAGTATTGTATTCGCGAAAAAATTTTCACTCAAAAATCGGCCTTAGTTTCCATTTTGCTCATAACCGAATGAATGTTGATTTTTTTTTCGACCCGTCCACACATGGATATATGCTTAGTAGTCCTGGCCCCACAATGTAGTCCCGTAAAAATTTTTAGGTCCAGAGATTTTCTCTTTAGAATCTTGATCTGTAGGTGTTCTAATGTGAGAATATCTTGGGTAGACATGTTGAATCCTGCGCGAAATAATTTTACAGGCCATCAAAGATAGCGGCCATTTTGGTTCACTTGCTCATTACGTTTTTCGCAACGGGCGTATCTACAAATTTATTTTTAGTTTTGAACTGCAGTTTTTGGAGTTAAGGAAGTCAATGTATTAATTATGTCATAAAATCCGGTCTAGCTGTTTCTTCAATTTTACGTGGAGATATCTCCGACATTTGTTGTTGAATATTCTGGTTACTAAAAAGGGTACAAAAATTAATAAATAATTAAAATGCTCATTTTAAACTCCTGTTTATCACATGCATGTTTCTTCAACAACACAATAAACGAAAAATACAAGATTAGTTACTTTTAAAAAAGGTTACGATCTGTTTTTGCATTGCATGTTATTGCACTACGACGAACGTCTGTATCATTTGATGCCGCAGCCACTCTTTTTGAGCAATTTTTATCAGCCCAGTCTATGTGTGGAAAAATTTGTAGATCTGCATCTTCTCTTGAGTTATTCTAATTAAGCTCTTCAATGATGTGTCTCAAATCTCCTATGAAAAGTATTGCAGATTGCTTCTTCATTAACTGTTAAACCACTAGCAATAGCTGAAAATGTAGCATTTTTGACATTTCTTCTATTTCCTTGCGTGCTAGTTACTGTAAATTTTCCTTATTTGATACTGAAGACCAGAATTTTTTTACCTGCATAGGTACTAGTGTTTTTCTGTCAATTACAGCAATGTTTGTTCTGCCCTTAGTTGATTCTCTTCTCATCGTTTCGAATTATTTCACAACATGTTGCAAATAACTATCGAACACAGGATGAAGTTCATGAAAAGAGCATACAGGAATGAATCCGTGCAGAACATTGATGATAACTTCGCCAAAAGTTTTCTTTATTTGGCGGACTTGTGACATGAAATATATAACGAGGGCAGTTTTTATTGGGGATACTTTGCTAAATAAAAAATGTTCTGGGAACGGATATTTCTGCAATCTAGCTTGGTAGGTGAATCACCTCCGCCAGGGGCGTGCACGGGGGGGGGGGAGGAAATAAGAGAAACCTGCTTGCCCGGGCCTGAGCCTGAAGGGGGCCTATTATTTTTAAAACTAGGGATGAAATATGTGCTTAAACAATATGGAAGGGCGGCCGAAACATTTGTGGGCATTTGTGACGGGCCCCAAATTTTCTGTGCACGCCCCTGACCATCACATAATATGTTCGTTGGAAACAAGTCATGAGCTAAAATATTTTTAATGCATTCTCCCCTTTCTTTCGCTATTTCCATGTCTCTGTACCCTTGTTAAAGTTTATTCTTCCCCATTAGCTTAGAAGTGATATTTTATAAAGAACTGCGTGCCTCAAAGCATGGTAGGTTGACTTTGGAAAGTAAATCAGACAATTTTTGAAACAAAATGTATCCAGTCTAAACTGGCGGTACTGTTCTGATCAATGATTCATGTTGCTGAGAAGGTGAATCTTGACACTACCATTCACAAGTTGTTTAGTGAGAAAACTGTAAAGTTGCTCTGTTTCAGAAATATCATAGGGATTTACATGTTGATGGATAAAATCAACAAGTCTTTTGACATTTTCATCAAAATACTGGCTACGATTGCCTATAAAAATAAGGATGCGGGACACTCTCACAGTGATCCATTAAATGAGAACTAGTAAGACCACGAAACACATTGCATATCATTAAAATTTCATGATACTCTAAATGCCACTCGGCAACATACTTTTTCTCGTCTGCTCAGCAATTTCTCCGGCACTTTTCTGTGACCGTTGAATCGTTTGTTCCAATTTCATCTCTGGCTTCACAGCATTGAATTTTAACAACAAATTTACCTTGAATGAATTTTTCTTACAGGTAGGTACACTCATTTTCTAGCGCCCTTATCCTCTCTACGTACCATGTTTCATATAGTAGATAAATGATGCAATCAAATACACGAAAGACTGGAAACAGTAATTCAACAGTTTGAACGTATAATTTGTAATTTTCTTCGCGATCAGCAATAATCAAGTGTTTTACAAGTGATACCAGTGAACGAAACACTTCCCAACACTTGCACAGTTCTGATTTGTCACTACATCCTTTAAAAAAAAACTCAATCTCTGTTTTCAAGCTTTCAATATTTGTGCGTAGCGATTGAATCATTATTTGACTTTTTTCCTCATCCATTGAGCCAAGAGCATCCTGAACCGTCTTTACTCGCTCAGCAGAACTTCTCTTGTAGTCTAAAATCAACATCTTATAATGATTTTCTCAAGATTATCAATGATTTTCTGCAGTCTTCACAGCCTCTTGTGAGCTAAAAGCAGCAGCAAGTACTTTTGGAGATAAATGACTAAAAAAAACCAACAAAGGGTCATTCTTTCTTTTGGAAGCACAGAAAAGAATCCTTTCATTATACGTTGTTACGAGAAATAGTTTTGTTTCATTTATAAAAACCAATGCATTTTCATCTACATTGAACATTAAGCATCAACTCTTTTATTTCTGAAAGAATAAATCCATGCCCAGCATTTAACAGAGGCTTTAATATTTCATTTGCCTTTTTAAACAGTTCAAATTTTGAGGATAGATGTTGCGCAGACTGTGTGTTGGTTTCTCGCTCATACTTTCGAATATAAGAACTTATACAGTTTGGATGTGCATATGAATTCGCAGCAGAAACATTCATATCGCTGGTTAAGATCTGCTACTCTGTCAAAAACTTCGTCTTGATTTGGACCTCCTTCAGTACTTTCTCTTTTTTCTAAAATATTGTTTTCACTTTCAAAATAACTTATCTGTGCATTTTTTTCTACCATTTTTTTTAGCGTTTTTCCTCTCGTGTATTTCATATAGCATTAGTTGCTGCAATGACACACTATATTTTCTTGCCGCGTTTTTCAATATTGCGTCTTTGCGTATTTCAGCAGCTTCCCGAACTCGTTTTTGGTCGAAGAACATAATTTTTCTCTTGATTCCTTTTGACAAACTACATATTCGTTTGTTAAAACTGTCTTCAAGATGTCTTCAATTGCCTACCAAAACTTTCTGAACTCAGTTTAGAAATATCAGCCATTGCTAAAATAGTTATTGTCACAGAAAAACATGAAACAAAAAGTTTTTGGAACTGTGGAACATTTTTACTCGAAAACAATTACTTTGACAGCAGACGATAAATAACCTTGAACAGAGTGGACCGAGGCGGGGGGGGAATCCCTATAGCCACTGGTTTTAACATGAATGCAAATTTTAATACAGTAGCTTATGCATATGAAAGGGCTGTTTTGATCAAAAAATCCCCTTCATAAGGTATTTTTGATCAAAAAATCCCCTTCATAAGGTATTTTTGATCAAAAAATCTCCTTCAGAAGGTATTTTCAATCAAAGAATCCCCTTCAGAATAATATTTTTGTTTGAAAAAATCCATTCAGAAGGTTTTTTTTATCAAAAAACCCCCCTTTAGAAGGTATTTTTGACCAAAAAAACCCCTACAGAAGATATTGCTGGCTACGCTGGTGACCTTGAAAAATATTGTTTTACACAAAAGGTTTTACACTTTAAAATCGTTTGGTTTTATTAAGAGTTATTAATTTTTGTACACTTTTAAGTAACTAGAATGTTAAACAAAAAACGTTAGAGATACCTCACGTAAAAATTGTAGAAAAAGCCAGAGCGGTTTTTATGACATAACTATTACGTTAATTGACTTTCTAGGGCCCAAAAAGTTCAGTTCAAAAATAAAAATTAATTTATAGGTACGCACGTTGCGAAAAACGTAATGAGCAAGTGAACCAAAATGGCCGCTATCTTTGATGGCCTGTAAAATTATTTCGCGCAGGATTCAACATGTCTACCCAAGATATTCTCACATTAGAACACCTACAGATCAAGATTCTGAAGAGAAAATCTCTGGACCTAAAAATTTTTACGGGCATACATTGTGGGGCCTGGAATATAGGGACGTACAGACACCCGAAATATCCATTTTGACGATCCTCGAGTTAACTACAACAAGTTTTCTCGTGACGTCTGTATGTACGTATGTATGTATGTGCGTATGTATATCGCATAACTCAAGAACGGTAAGTCCTAGAAAGTTGAAATTTGGTACGTAGACTCCTAATGGGGTCTAGTGGTGCACCATCCCTTTTGGTTACATTCGGGTATTTCTAAAAGGGTCTTTTGCCCTTTTTTGAGGGGAAATCATTGATAATTTCGATGTAAACTCAAGTGGTGTTATTATTCGGCGGGCACTTGGCGATACATCTCCAGTCTTTTGGTAGTCAAGTTTTGTAACCAATTTGGTCCGATTTTTTTAAAAAAAAATCTGCTTCAATTTGGTCATTGTTGGTGATATTTAGAGAGTAAACTATTGAATCACATTAAAAATTGCCAGTAATGGGGAAATGTCATTAAATTGGAGTAAAAGAAAGTCATGTGATGTACACATTAGCTCGTTTCGATTAGTTAGAAGAAGAACTGCACTGAATGTAATTTATAACCCTAGGTTTGTTGACATTATTCAGAAATGATACAAACTGACATTTGAAATCTGTTTAAATTCACTCTGTAAATGGCAAAGTCTTCCTGGTTCACTCTAACATTTGGCATGAGAAAGATATCAAAAGAATCAAAAGGGAAATCAAATAATGATTCATCTTGATTTTCTTCTGTTGCATGAGCGGTTCAACTCTCTCCTCCCCCTCTCCCGTTAACGTAACAGCTTCACAAAAGAATGAAAGTTTAATTTCGAGTGCAAGACATCAGTCACAAAATACGTCTGTTGACAATCAAATTACTCAACAATAATGAAGAACAGTATATTCCCACAGTCATCATCAAATTTACATTTTTAATTCAGATACAAAATAATGAAGAAAGCATTTTAACAAAAGAAATTAAAAACAATTTTCTTTCCTGAGTTATAATTATGACTCATGTTATAACATTGGGATTTCACATCCGTCTGAAAGTATTTTTTACGAATGCAAGATATGAGTTAGGTCCCAAAATAAGTCAATTGAAAATTAAATCACTCAACTCTAATGAAAAAGAGTGTAATCACAGAGTGATCATCAAATTAAATTTTTTTATTCAGATATACTAAACAATGAACAAACACACACAAAACCAATTTCTTTCATGAGTTATAATTATGGCTGATAGATTATATGTTGATTAATTATATTTCTCTAAGTTATAATTATGACCGATACATTATAAACTGACTGATTACATCTGATTAGGATTAACTGACTGATTAGGATTAACTGACTGATACATTATAAACTCACTTGATTATATTTCTCAAAATGATAGATTGATCTCTTAAAAGGTCAAAATTGTACATATTTCTAATAATTGGAAAAAAACCGTCATATTACACACTAGTGGTACCCGCACGGCTTTGCCCGTAATAGAAAAATTAAAAGGTCTTTCGGTTCGCCTGTATATTTACAAAAAATGTATGGTGAATTTTCTCGCCAATTGACTTGTGCCCATGTTACGGTTCCACAATATGATAATTTCTAAATTTACTCGTTCATCTTATGATAGTTTTGTTCTTAAAATTGGAATAGAAAAAGAACCACATCAAATTTTCAAAAAATTGCTTCGAGGTGCACACTCCCATGCTAACTTTGTACCAAATTTCATGAAAATCGGCAGAACGGTCTTGGCGCTAAGCGCGTCACAGAGATCCAGACATCCAGACATCATCCGCATATCCAGACATCCAGACAGAGAGACTTTCAGCTTTATTATTAGTAAAGATAAAGAAAACAACCCATTATCGGTGGTCGGATTATCCGCAGATCTTTTCACATTTTTTTTTCAAACTTATGGTTGTGTTATTGTTCGCTTTTAGATGTCACATATATTTTTAATATTCAGTGTTAGTAGATGCAATGTAGTAAAATTAAATGCATGTGAGAGTATTGCTAATATTTTTCGATATTGTATACAGTAAGTATCTTTTTTTACCTACTTTTCGGATTATCCAAAGTTTTTGCTTAGTTACCGCGCCACCTTATTCCGCGGAAAATAACTTACTGTACTTTGCTATATGGTATAAGAATTTGTTGCTAAAAACTTTGTTTCTAGGAGCTATACATATTTACTAATAATAAAGCTGAAAGTCTGGATCTATGCCTGGATGTCTGGATATCTGTGACGCGCATAGTGCCTAGACCATTCCTCCGAGTTTCATGAAATGTGGCAGAGAATTAGTTTATAGCATGGAGGTGTGCGCCTCGAAGTGATTTTTTGAAAATTCAATTTTGTTCTTTTTCTATTCTAATTTTAAGGAAATTTTACCTAGCAAATTATCGTAACGTGAACGAGTAATTAAATAAATTATAATAACATGGAACCGTAATATGGGCGAGCAAATGAGCATAGCAAATTGGCGAGAAATTCATCATCCATTTTGTGTAAATATTCAGGCGAACCAAATGACTACTACGGGCAAAGCCGTGTGGTTACCGCTAGTCAAAAATAAATCACTCGATTTATTGATTATATTTCTTTATTTTACTATGCATTCGTATTATAACTCATTCAATTATAGGGTACATTTGTATTGTCAGAAATAAATGTTTTTTTTTTTTAAATCTACAATCATGCTATTATCATTACTGAAATTTCCTGGTCGAACTGAGGCTGCCTAAGTTTAAAATAGAAAATAAAGAGAAAAAAAGAAAGCAAAGCATAAACCAAAAAGAAAATGAATAAATCAAATGTTTTATCCCTGGAACCTTTCACTTAGTTTCGGTTCAACTACCCTTTTTTTTTTCAGATATTGTAATGCATATTAAGAAGAATAGTCAGCTTTCTAAAAGAACTAATTCTTTTAAATTTAAAAAAAAAAACTATTTTCGAAGAATGCAATGTCTATGTCAGAATCTGGTAATATTAAAATATTGAAGGGAATCAATCATACTAAACGACGAGCATGTGCCTTTTTGTATGTGTGTGTGTGTGTGTGTTTTATGAAACACACAATAGGGTTTTTTTTTTTTTTGGCTTTAAAAAGGCAATTTATTGGGTTGTCTCCATATGTATGACATAAAAGAGTACATTATTGCGTCATAAATTTTAGACTATATAAAATAACGTCCTTAGATCATTTGGCAAATATCCCGTTTTCTGTACGCTAGGAAATAGGATGTTTTCATTCATTTATAAAGTGGCACTGTATTACGTTGACTCATTTTACCTCAAATTTATAATAAAAACGAGAGATAAAAGTATTTTAAGATATACTTGGCGTGATTAGGATAAAATTATTTTTATTGTGCGCCTTTTTCTTAAAATGATAAACAACTTTTGTTTTTACTTTTTTTTTTTCTATCGGAAAATTTTTATTAAAATAAACGTCAAGAAACATGATATTCAAGCATACTCTTTATGTCAAGATAATAAAATAATTATTTTTTATGCTTTTAGTTTTACTGTTAAAAATAAAACTAATATTAATACGCAAAATGAGATTTAAAAACTCGCGCAAATATTTTCATTACAGAAAACAACACACACGCAAAAAAAATAGTTTTTATTCCGACGTAAATGGTAGAATATTTATTTATCCTTAGTATAAAATAAGTAAATATTTATTTGTAATTTTCAAAAAAAATCATGCTATTATTTCTGTTTGAATTTTTCCACATAATACGAGAAATATGTAGGTACTAAAAAAATAATATTGTGAAAATATTTTTGTCGAAAATTCAAAGATCAACTAATAATAACAAGAAACGATGCTTAATTTAAAAGTTAAAAATATTCCCGACCCTGATGTCCCTACCTCATATTAAGATAAATATCGCAAATCAGAAATAGGGTATAAAAGCTATATATATTTAATTTTTTCCTTGATAGCATAGGAAAACACGGAAAAGGATAATTATTCACAGTCGCAATTTTTTTTTTTTAGTCGCAAAATCGAGTTATGAGGAAAAATTTTAAATCTTTTCAAAAGCATTTTGAAAATTTCAAAAATAAATTACAAGTAATTTATTTGTGAACAAATAGAAATTGGCTATATTAAAATTATGGAGCTTTTTCTTCTTGTCAGCCAACATTGAAATTGTAACAAATACCATAAAAAAAATATCATAATTATAATTAAAATTTGCTAAATAAGTTTAATTATTTCTTTTTAAAATTTATATTTACTTTGAATTCTATATAACTTTGGAGCTCCTCACACACTCCCTCATACGCAGGAAAACTCATTCTGAATTAATGATTCAAACATACAAGTAAGTTTTCCCAAACTAAAACTACGAACGAATGCTACTTAATTGTGTTTTTAGTTTACATATCTGTTAATTCAAGTAATATAAAGATATGACCCAGGTAAGAGCATTTTTGATCATGTCGGTTCTGTAGTCTGGGAGCTACAATCCCACAGACAGACACTCAAATACCAGTGTCAAACTTATAACCCCATTCATTTTTAAATTGGGGGTTTAAAAAATGAACTCTTTTTTTACTTACGCAAAACATTTTCAGCGGCAAAAAAAATTTTCTCTTCTCAAGTACTGCGTTACATTTTTTTGAAATAAGAGTTATTTTTTTTTTGTCTCATTTATTTCCTTCTTTCTTTTCACTTCATCATTTTATGTTTTATTTTTATACGTTTAACGGACATACTTAGTTTTATTTATTTCTTTTACAAATTTACTTATTTATTTAACTTTTATTAGCCAACTGATTTATTTTATTTTTTATTTGCTAATATACATATTTATTTTATTTTTATTTACTAAGTTATTTATTTATTTATTTTACTTTATTGTTTATCGCGTTAAACATATGTTTTTCTACTATGTTTGGCATTTGTGTTTTTGTGATACATGAAAACGATTTAGAGTTTAAAAACGTTCATTATATACACTTTAAGTAGAAAATGGATGCTCAAAGAAAGGGAAAATAAAATATGTGGAATATTTCATTTAAGAATGAAATCATCTCAAATTCTTTGATGGAAATGCATCCTTTTATATTTTGAAGATTTTTTTTTTCCTACTATAGTCAAAAAGTACGAAAATTTCTTCCTGATGGCATCCTCAAAAACAAAATGGAGGAGGCTTTAGTAGTTCTATTTTCTCAAGCCTTCACCAGATTTCAGTTCATTTCCTTAATATTCCAAAAAATATGTGAACAAATAATAGAGATTCTCTGAAAACTTTTTTTCATTTCTCAAAAACTTGCGCAGAAAAATAGCGAACGGAAGTAAAAAATGCCTTTAAGGCTTTGAAATTACTTTAGCAGATGTACTGAAAAAAGATATTAAATTAACATTTCAAAATGCATATTTGCTGAGATCATTAAACTAAATATTGTAGAAATGACAATCTTCAAGTTTTCGGAGGAAGTACATTTCATTTTTTGAGAGCGTATGATTCATTTTTGGAAGACGAAATGAAATTTTTTAAATTAAATAAGTTGTATCTTATGATCATATTACGCTGAATAAAAATTCCACAGTATATTTTTAAATGATAAAAACTTGTTCATGAATAGTTTTGTGCGGAAATTCATTCGCAGTTAGTAGTCAAGGAAAACGAAATTTAAAGTAAAATCGTGAAAAGGATGAATACATCGAGAAGATTGATAGATTCATTTAAAAGATCGTAAGTGACTGTGAATGAGGACTGTTATTTAAATGCCGAAGATTTTGGAATTTCAAAATCAGTTCACAGAACACCTCAAGCAACGTAGACCCTTATGAAGTTATTTTTGTTCAGAAAAAACGATTCAATAAGTTTTTGACCATTAGTAAAATTGAAAACTAATCGAAAGATTTACTTTTGAGAAATGTTAGAAATTTTACATACTTAACGAATCTCTAGTGTATTTTAGTGTTGCAATGAAGTTGCCTTAAGCTGGTTAACGAAACAAAGTGGCAAAGTTTCCAACATTACAAACTATTCTTTACTATGTGATTTAAGGTCTTAGTGTATATTTATATTCATCATACACACAATTAAAACTGCGTAGAAGGAGAGACAGAACCGCAAACTAACTACTAATGTTAAACAATTGGAAATTGGAAAGTTGCTGAAAATTTTAAAAAGCGCCCCAAAATGTATAACATAGACAAAAAGCGACAAACACAGCTTGAGCAATCCAAACAATGATTGACACACATAATAGAATGGGGTTGTTTCCTTCAGTCAAAAGTAGTACTTTTTGTCATTGAAAGATAGAATAAGCAAAAAAAGCAACATGGACCCAGAAAATACTTTCATTTTCCCTACAGTTATTTTTTAATTGATTTTTCAAAATGTCCTATTTTTGAAACAAGGCATTGGTCTTGATGACGTCACAAATGATGCACTTTGCCACATCTTTCTCCCGCGATTCCAAGTTATGATAATCAAGAAGCGAATTAAAACTGCGCTCTATGCTTGCTATCAACCACATCGCTGCCAATACACGTGAGTAGAGATGCAAATTTAAAATTTTACTCTGTGAATGGCAACACAGAATTGCATTCCATCATTTGTGATGTCATCAGACAGAAGCATAAACATTAAAAGCTCGTCGATTTAAGTTTTTTTTTTTTAAATATTAAACTTAAACAAATTATTTAAAAAATGGTCAGATCCTATGTTTTTAAGCATGCTCTTTCACAAAAAAAAATACTTTTAAAATTTTGGAAACGACCCCATTGTGAATATTTTACATGCTTGTCATCAAGAGTGAAAAAAGACGTTGTTTATGGGGCAGTGACACACCTAATAAAAATTAAATAAATTCATCCATAAAAAATATAGTGAAAAAATGTGTGCTATATTCGGCAGTTTTCTTACGTTATTAACTTGCGGGAATTTCAACAGACATCCTCAACTTCTGAACCACACTTGTTTCGATAAAATAATGCGTAGTATAAGCAAAGAAAGAATTTATTGCAGTATTAGACAGAAATCATTCCGGAATTTGATATTAAGAAATCAGTGATGGTGAACAGGAAAATTAGCTCGTTTAGTTTTGAACAGATTTTTTATCAACAGTTTAAGAGAAAAATGGTTTTTAATACAAAACGTATACATTTTTTGCACACATTATAATTTTTTCGCTATTTAGATTATAATTTTTATAAAAATCTCAGTTTTCCTTTTACAAAGTTAATTAAAAAGGAAGAATTAAGAAAAAAGTAGGAACAAGTTATAGATTCATATGCAAATAAAATTAGTTTAACTTTACATAACTCCAGTTTTTAAATCTTTTTTTAAGAATAAATAAATAGAAACGGTCATCATTGAAGTTTCAAGGAAAAGGAAAATCAAGTGTACAAAAACATTCCGAGTTTCCCTCAAAGAATCGTTTGAGAATTCTTTTGATGTAAATGAGTACTCAATAATCATTTTAGGAATTCTACTTCCTTAAGGTTTTTCTGTATAAGACTTGATGATTTATTACACATTTGCAGAATGTTTTTTCTGATTTATTTTTCTGTTCATTTAAGCAATATATTTAGAAAAAACGCTGAAAATAAAAACCTTGTAATTATCAGTTGAAAAACAAGAGAATCAGCAACATTACTTTTTTAATCAATAATTAGCCACATCATTTTTACGTATGTTGGGATTATTAACGAATTTGTTTTTAGGTTGTATATTTTTAATGGCAAAGTTTTCGGAAAAAACTAAATTGTACTTTTAAGATAATAGTGAATTTTTAGTGAAATCTAATTTTAGTAAAATCTAATTTGTGAAATCTTCTTTTAGTGAAATCTAATTTGACAATTTATCGAACTAAATAAAAATGTAAACATTTGGTAAGTATTGATTGGAAACCAGCCAGTGAAAATGAGAATAAAAGCAATATCCATTGGAAACTTTAATGGTTGCTCACTTGAATATAAATGTGTGGCATCTGCTTGAGCGGAAATGCAAAGTAGGAAACCAAAACATTAGTTTAACATAACAGGAGGGTATGGTTTTTCATTGGAAAATGTATCTGTTTTAAAATATATGTATATTTTGACCAGCGACAACTGATCAATTGATTTTTACAATACATTTTTGAAAAAAATGTGAAAACAAATGTTAGAGTAATGGGCACCAGTAACAGACAAGGGTCCAATCAGACAGTCGTAAGTTTGGATTCAAATAATTATTTGAATGCAATTGTTTTAGGCGGGTAAAACTGATTTTGCTGCAACCCATGAATACGGTGCAATCACCTAGTGTTATCATAGTGGATTTTATGAGCCTGTTGGTGGAAAGGAAACGATGGAAAGTTATAAACAGCAACCATAGAGGCCTGCCGGTGTTTTATGTTCTTTTGAAATTTATAAGGTTTTAGAGCTAAAAATGGAGAACTTTTGGACATTTTGAAGAAAAAAAGGGGAATTTTGTCTATTATTCATCCTTTCGTTATCGTATATGTTACTGGGTATCATCAGAATTGTCGGTGTCTGTTCCTAGGGGGTCGAACTTTTTTTCAAAATTGAGCAAATAGAAATAAAATTAACTAATTCAGAGGATCCAGAAGCAGCCAAAAGTAATATGAGATGTAGTTTCATTAGAGAAAAAAGATTAAAAAGTCTAAATTCATTGAAAGGCTCAGAAAATTGAGTTAAGCTAAGTGCGCTGTCTTAAGCAAGTCTGTTTCTGATGCCGTTGAACTATAGGCTACAAACCCTTCAATGGCATTGCCATATATGCGTATGTTTCGTTATAAAGTATACTAGCTTTTACCCACGGCTTCGCTCACGTTGATGTAGATTTTTTCAATCGATTTAGGTTAATGATCAACACAGACAGGGGTCAAATAATTACTAAAAATGGGTTTGTCCCCAGTTTCGCCGACATTTCAGATTTTCTCCCCCCCCCCCTCGCTCTTCAATACATCAAAAGGTATGATTAAAACTGAAAACCGTGGGGAGGAGGGAGGGGGGTAAATGAAATGTCGTCAAAACCGGGGAGACATCCAAAAAATTACCCAGTACAAGTCAGGAAAACGTATAGGAGTAGTAAAGAAGTTAGTAAGGGCAATTCTTAAAATTTTTAATTCGAGTGAGGTCAACTATTCTTAAATAAAGTCAAACATTTCCCTTATGAACCCGATCCCCGTCAAATGGTGTCCAGCGCCGGCTACCTAAATTATTGCATATGCTTCAATCCGTTTAAAGGAACGGAGCTCAGGTGACGCATGTCCCTCCTAAATAAATGAGGAGAATTACGCCTAAAATGGCAATCGTCCCAAAATAGGGTCAACAATCACTATAAATACTGATTTTCTAATAATGTCCCTTTCGAGTGAGAACATATAAAATCTTTAAAATCCCCATCGGAAGGAAACAAACTGTTTCTAAACAACGTCAATGATCCTGTTTGAAATACCAAAAAGTTCAGAGTAAAAATATACCATTACAAAACAGTTTTTTTAAGTTATTGTTCCAATGAGGACAATAGTACAGAAAACTTCACACTTCGGAAAGAGAAACATTCCCTAAAGTTTCTATTAGAATGGTGATAACAACGTTTACAAAGTAAAAAAAAGAGTATTTTTTAAAAAAATAAAAAAAAAAAAAAAAAATTCCATGACACACCAAAAGCAAAAAAAAAAAAAAAACTATTTAATCACGGGGACATTTTTGCGCAGAGAAACTGAAATATTTAATGAAAAATAAAGAAAAGAAAAAAATTTTCGCTTGCCACTGAATTTGTCACATCACGGCTTCAAAATGTTCGAGATATCTCTAAGTTTTGGCGAAATGCTTATTAATTTATGACATTACTTCCTTCTCAATAATTCCGTGATTTTATTTCCAATGTAATTTGAAATTTTACTTTTATCGGGCCAAACGTAGTATAACTTTAGTATTTGTAAAGTTCAAAAAAGTTTGTTTTTTTAAATTTTTTTTCATTGAATTAAAATTTGTAAAAATAGCCAGTTAAAAATAAATGTAACACTTTATATTTATGCATTCAATTAATAATAAATCACATACCAAATCATAAACTGCATTAACTATAAACGAAATACTAAGTAATTATATTCTCCTGGGTGTAGCTAAAACAAAAAATTATTTATTTTATGAAAATAAATATTAACAGTATAAATTAGAATCAGTAGAAATAAACTAATACCACATTTAAAGAGTATTCAGTTTTTGCAGAAACTATATTTTAACTATATTTAATGAGCTAGTATATATAGTTTTAATTGTATTTCATTAAAAGTATGAAGTAAGACTGCAGAAAAAAATAACAAAATTTTGTTACTCGCAAAAACTAAGAGAAGCCACAAAAAAAAAAAAAAAAAAAAAAAAGTTTTGAAATAGGTTTTGAAGCTTTCTTTTCTAGCTTAAAAACAAAACGATACATCTTTCTGAAAGTAACGATTTGGAAAGATCTTAGCAACTACAGCTCTTATTAAGTGTAGGGTAAAACTGGGAGAGACGCCATACTTTTTGTAGAAATTAGATAAAAAATTAAAAATGCAATACAACTTGTAAGTTTATTTTGTAAATTACAGTAATATTAAGTATTAAAATCACCATTAACGAGCTTTAGACTAGAATAAAAGAGAAAGAAAGAATAAAAATTGTACGTTGACAGCGGGCAGTCTCTCCCATAACGTGTGTGAGAGACGCCATATTGTGTGAGAGAGATGCCATCTATGTTATTATTTCTTGTTTTTGATCTTCTCGCGGATTACTACTCTATGACAATTATTACAGTGCATTGTACGTGACTTATGCAGCTATTTCTAGCGTAAGAAACCCATTTCTTCTTCTTCTTCTTTTTTTTATTTATAATAGTAATAATAATAATAATTTTTCCAACATTCCGCGCTCACAAGCAGCATGTTTTCGCTTCACTGTCGAGCTAGGTAGTTATGGAATTGGATAAGGTTTTCTCAAGAATCTTTGAAGGGGTTTCTTTACTAGTGGATGTCTGTCTGGAAGTTGATGGTTTTTGTGGAGACAGAGCTGGAGTGGCAGGACTTTCAAGAGGAATGTCAGGAGTAGCTAATTTAATTAGATTAGATAAAGCAAAGAATAAATCTGAATTAGCTGACTGAGTGGAAATACTCCACAATCTTTAACATCTCATGTAGCATTTTCCATGGCATTCCATTAAGTTTTTGAACTTCAATTTTCGATACTTCTCCTTTTTAGCCTACTTTCCCAGTAAAAGTCAGAGAAAGACGAAAAAAGCATGAAAGAAGGCTTAATACATCTTGAAAATATTACAAAAAACAAAAAAAGTCAAAAATAAAAAAATAATAAAATGAGTATCGAAAAATTAATCGGTGCTGCTATTTTATTGGTTCGTTTATTTATTTATTTTTTTTACGAATCTAATTTTTTAGATGAGTGAGGAATATTTCATTCCTAGAAATCGGCTTAAAATATTTAAAAAATATGTTTGAAACAATTTGTGGTTTTAGCTATTTTTGAGAATATTGATCAGGTACTAGAAAGTAGTATGGGAATACAGGAAAGTAGGCTCGTTTAGGTCTAGACGGAACTTCTTGTTTTTTTACTTTTTTCAATATCCAGAAAAGTTTTTTTCACTGCACTGCCACCTGATTACCGTATGCTTTCTCGCGTATTTTCTCTCGGCAGTCAAAAAATAAAAATAATCAGAACAAAACACCCATTCATTCACACTTTTAAAAAGTTTAGCATCTCTCCTCATTATGTGGGAGACATGCCACATAGGTATAAAGTACGTAGGTATTAACATATATGGAAAAATGTAGTTGAAATGAGTTAATAACAAGCTAAATCAATCAACAATCCAAAAAAAAGTTCTTACTTCACGGCGTCTTTCTTTTACATTTAACACTTATTGTAACCAAAGCGACTCGAAATTTTCATCGAAAAATGCTCGCGCTAAAAGGATCTTTCCGTCGTACAAACGTTACACTTGAGCGCAGTCGAACAAGAACTGACACGTTCAGAATGAAGTGTCTATGAGTAAATAATAACAGTAAGAAATACAGCCACCTCTTTCTTAATCACTGAATTTGTGAAAGTACATGGCGTCGAACCTCAAATGGTCTCCCTCCTACTTTTACCCTACAATTTACTGAGCATAATTTCATTAAAACGAGGGAAATAAAAGCAACAGCTTTTATTTAACAGTGAAAATTTGTCAATTTAATTCATTTTTAATAGGACAGAAGTATTTCACTCAACAACATGTATCTAGTGTAATATTGTTTGGATAGCTTTAAATACAGTTCTTTTGGAAAAAAAAATGTTTTTACAAAACAAAAAACAAAAGGGCTGCAGTACGTAACCACGGTAACAAAAAAAATGTTAATTTTAGGGCCGTGGTGACTTGATCGGTAAGGCATTGGACTTGGGGCCAGAGGGTCTCGGGTTCGATCCTAGCTAGTCGAAGATCCACCGTCGTCATTAATGGTGACTGGGTGACGTTAAAGATGCTCGTGGTCACAATGTCCTCCAAGTGAAACGATACCTCTGGTGGTGCCAGACCAAAAAGTTATTCGGCTCTTGGCCTAGTTCTAAATTTTCGAACTACCCATGGATGGTACTACAATCAATTGTGTTGTCTTCTGAAGGCAAGGCGCCTGGCACAGAGTCCTTCATAGTTTGAGGGCCCTTTAATAGTTGATAGTCAATTTTAGTTGAGAAAATCAATTTCATTCATCTTCTAACTTTTCATTTTGCTATTTTTTTCAAGCTCAATCATTTCGAATCGCTTGGCTTGCTTACGGTAAGCCTCGGATCCGGGTTTTCTAAAAGCAATTCTAAAAGCTCTTAAAACTCATTGAAACTTTGAAAAAATTCCTTCTTATACAGAAAATACCAAGCTTTTGAATCATCCAAAACTTAAATCTGTGCTTGAAATATTTCTCCCCGGTGACATCAAATTTCCTGGTAAAATGAGGCTTAAATTGAAACAGAGAAATTCTTGAAAGAAAAACACTAACTCCTGAGCTAGTTATGTACCAAACTTTAGACAAATCGATCGAAAAATCCTAGACATACGCACGCACGTAAGAAGAAGACATCCATCTAGACTTACTTTCTGCTTTATCATTAGTAGAGAAGATATTGAAAGGACTCCAAATAGATAAATTGACGGTTAATACATGTTGTGAGATTATGCAAAAAGCAAGTTTTCCTTAACGGAATTAGTAAATTTATCGAGAAATAGTAACTACACCAAAACCTTGCTTTTAGCGCATGGCAAATTTTAAAGATATAATGAAAGTGAAAACATGCAAATTTCGAAAATGAAAAGTTATAAAAATTTCGTTATCCATTCATTTCGTCCATTTTCAAAACTCCTTTCTTGTATAACCAATTGCTTTTTATTTTACTTGTAACCCTCACAAAGAGTACAAATAAGAAATTAATAAGTGAAAAGAAGTAATTCAGAATTACTTCTTTTGTTATTAGCATTAAAACTATTTCAGTTTTAAAAAGCGAATATTAAACTGAAATTCTTTTAGGATTCAATTTATGTATTGTTCGAATTCCTCCCAAAAGATAAAAAAAATTTGGAAAATTTCATTTTCCTTTTTGTTATTATACGCTATTTAATGAATAAATCATGTAATTGCACGTGAAAATTCGTCTGTGGATTAACTTTATTCGAAAAACAAGTAATCTTAGTATTGTTATAAATAATACATTCACTTTGATAATTGAATTTTTTTAAAGCTTGTTCACTTTAAACCGAACGTTCCATCTGAAATACATTTTCATTATTAAGTTTTGGAAGGCAGTAAAAGTGAAATTCATTTTGCGCTATTATGCTTTAAAAAAAAGAGAGAGAGAAAAGAAATCGAATGAACTGAGTAAAGTAATATTATAAATTCAGACAATTTTCAAAACATTTAAAATGAATTTTCCTTCTCTCCAGATTAAAGAAAAAAAATGTATACGTGAAACTTTTAAATTAATAAACAAACTTCTACACTAAACGAAACTATTCATAATTAGGAGTAAATCTAAAAACTATCATCCATTTCAGTTTAGCTTTTTTTACTTTTCCTTTTTTTTTCTTTTGTACTAACAGAAATCTAAACTTTTTTCTTTCAAATTAATGAAGTTTAAAACTGTTTTATTTACACTACCGAAAGTCAGCATTTCAAAAGATTTTGCTTGCTATATTTATCAACACTATTCTTAACTATTTTAAAAGTGGTTATGACTTAATTAATCTCTCCAGTTAAACTTGTGGTTTTCAAACTAATACAGTAGGTGCGTTGTTGTTTCAAAACCGCATTTTAACTATTAATATTCACCGATTAACTTCAATATTGCTGAGAGAACGTAAAGCGCAGTGTATGCAGAATTGAGTTTTTGAGATATTTGATGAAACGCGTTTTGGATTCAATACTAACAATGGGGAAACGCTTGAATTAGAAGATTTTTTCGTGCATTACTTTATGGGGAAACCAAATCGGCAAATTTCCTGAGCAAAAAAAAAAAAAAACTTTAGTAAAAAACGTGACAAAATGTAAAGAAAAAGATAATAATAATCAATGAAAAATTTTCAGATACTACGCTTCACCTTTCTGAGGCAGAATTACCTTATTAAGCTTATTTTCATGTTAAAAACGAAAAAAAAAATTGAATTTTAACATTTTGAATTTAAATTATGTTTTTCGCAATGACGAGTGTGTGTGTGTATGTAAACATGCGTGCGAGCGTGCGCGTATGCATGTATGTATGTGTTTATTTTTGCATCCATCTTTCCATTGTCTCTTCACACTCTCCCTCTGGAGTTGTGCACGTGTTTTCTTCTTTTTTATATTTTATTTTCATTTTTTTTCTTGTAATGGCAATATAAATAGGCTGTATTATTACTGAGGTACGTAGATTGAATGCAGCGATGTTTGGAAAATAATGTTATTGAGTGCGTGTAAGCGTACGTACGCTTGTGCGTGCTAGCGGACTAGCGCGTGCAGGCGTGCGTGTATGTACGCGCTTGGGTGTGTAAGCGTTCATGCGGGTGCGGGTGCGCAGGTGTTGGTGTGTGTATGTACTAGTGTGTGTATGTACGCGTGTGTGTAGAATATGGACCTAATTTGGAGACTTTGTTCGATAGAGGAACAGCATCCGGAATGGCAGGTCAACGGTGGTGCTGCAGAGGCAGGCGTTGAAAAAAATCAAAAGGCTTCATTCAACAGTTAAATGAAAAGAAATAGCAATTGTTCAAAAAAAGGAGGAGGGGGGGCAAAAATTGTGTGTGTGTGTGTGTGTGTGTGTGCATGCGTGTGTGCGAGCGTGTGCGTATGTATGTATGTATGTATGTATTTGTTTTTGCATCCATCCATCCATGCATCCATCTCCATCCATCCATCCATCCATCCATCCATCCATCCATCAATCCATCCATGCATCTATCCATCTCCATCCATCGTACCACGCTAGCGCGTGTAAGCGTACGTACGCTTGTGCGTGCTATTTCGCTAGCGCGTGTAAGTGTACGTACCCTTGTGTGTGCTAGCGCGTGTAAGCGTACATACTTTTGTGCGGGTTAGCGCATGTAAGCGTACGTACCATTGTGCATGCTACCGCGCTAGCGCATGTAAGCGTACGCACCTTTATGCGTACTACCGGGCTATCGCGTTTAAGCGTAAGTACGCTTGTACGTGCTAGCGGGCTAGCGCGTGTAGGTGTGTGGGTGTGTATGTGCGCGCTTTGGTGTGTAAGCGTCCATACGTATGCGCGTGCGTGCAGGCGTGTGTGTGTGTGTATGTACGCGTGTGTGTAGAATATGGACGCAATCTGGAGACTTTGTTCGCTAGAGGAACAGCATTCGGAGGACTCGGTCAACGGTGGTGCTGCAGAGGGACGCGTCGAAGAAATCAAAAGATATCATTCAACAGTCAAATGAAAAGAAATAGCAATTGCTCAAATAAAGGGGGGGGGGGGCAAATTGATTTTTCGAATAAAATTCTTAATTTTTTAACCTTTCCTTTTTTTGATTTGGGTAAAATATTTTGCATAACATGTGGGTCGATAGGGGCAAATTTTTATCAACTTGACAAATTGAATTTCGAAAAAAAATTTTTTGCAATACAACCTACTCCTCCCGTTACTTCAAGTATTGAAAATACGGACAGAACTCCTCTACTTCCCTCCCGAATGGTGAGAAGTCCTTATTAGTTTGTTGAATGAAGTGGAGTCTACTATCCGTTGAATATCAGCCTGAGTAAGGGCCCAGAAGAAACAGCGGGGTAAATTTAGTTAAAAGTCCAAAATTTTACAATATACATGAAATACAATGTTACAACAGATGTTACACCAAATGAAGAGCAGCATTACATAATGTATTTATACAATGAGGAAACATAGGCTGTATTTTTACTGAGCACACTTACTAGGCTGTATTTTTACCAAATTTTACAATGTACATGAAATACAATGTTACAACAGATATTACACCAAATGAAGAGCAGCATACAATGAGGAAACATAGGCTGTATTTTTACTGAGGTACGTAGATTGTATGCAGCGATGTTTGGAAAATATTGTTATTGATTTTGTGCATCTATAGTCGTTTTTAAAAATAAAATATTTGAAAGTTAATTGTCTTTTTCTGTGATGATTCCGAAATCCCTCCCCCCCCCCCGAATCAGTAATCGAAATTGCAAATGAAAGAGAACTTTTTTTCCCCATGTTTCACAAATTCTGCTAATTGGAGGAATTTGAAGAATTTTCGAATGTTGTTTTTAAGTTCACGAAATTTCCGCGAAACAAATGTAAATGTCTCCCGCATTTCGTAACACGCCCCGCTGGTATTCACATTTGGGTTATCATGACGTGGTGTGTGTGTGTGTGTGTTTGTGTGCGTGCGAGCGTGTATGTATGTATGTATGCATGTATTTATTTTTATTGTATTTATTATTCAATCCATCCATCCACCCATCCGTCCATCCATCCATGTATCCATCTACATCCATCCATCCATCCATTCATCCATATATCCATACCCATAGGGATTCATAAATATTTTGCTTTTCATTGCCATCCATTCAAAAATAATCAAAAATTTCCAAAATTAACTAATTATTATCCCAGGAATTTAAATATCATTTGGTGTTATAATTAATGTAATTTTAACAAAGACACTTTTTGAGTCACAATCTGTGTGTTTTTTCAACGGAAATGTTTTTTTTTATCGCCTACGTACTCTGAAAGGAGATGATTATGAATATATTAGCATGTATGCGGCAGGTAGATTCATTTAGGGCAGGAAAATTACCGCTCCCGACCATGTTATGCATCATTATGCTGAGCACGCTTTTCTGCAAAAAGTTCTTAAGAACGTAATAAGAACTTGCGGTATAACTACTGCTGCTGAAATATCTTAAATTAGAGTTTATGGTTCGGAATTCTGAGCAGAATTTTTCTAAGCATCGTACTTAGCTTGAAAATTTTTCAGGCTAGTTTTTTTCTTTTCTTTTTTTTTTTTTTTTTTTTAATAGTTCACTATGTGTTTTAAAGTTCACTGGTTAAAACTAAACTGTTTTTTCTTTTGCAATTTTAATGAACTATATGACTCTATTTTGGAAATTCAGTTACCTGCACGAATTAAACTATATAACAATGGTGAAAATGTTTAATTATATATTATATTATGAAGTTTTTTATCTTAGCTTTTGTTCAAAAAGAAATAAATTTGATTCCTTTATTTAAAAAAATGATGAAGAATATGATTTACTGGATATCTTTCATTTCACATTCTGCCAATGAATAAACAGATGGCCAGAGAATTACAAAACTTGTAAAATCTGAGGCACCAGAGAAAAAAACTAGGAGTCAGACAAATTATAATAGAAATGATTATTTCTCAGAGTTTATAGGCAATTAATTCAGTGCAACATGGCTGCTGAAAAATTCTTGATCTGAAAGAACTAGTAACCAAGTTATGCTTTTTTTCAACTACCCGGGCTATCTATAAATTTGCAACTAGACTCTCAAGATTTGTTCGGCCATGCGGGGGGCATTTTAAAGTGCGTTATGCAGATCAGATTTACATTTGACTTTAAGTTTAACTAAACTCTTTGAAAATAAAATTTTTCGATAACTTTAGTAGTTTTAGAAGCAACTTTTTTTAAACTAGTGAATAATGTCTATCATCTTTAGCAGCAAGACACTTTTTTTACGCTATAATAAAAAACATATTTTTCATTAAAAATACCTTTAAAACATTTAGAAGCAGGGCCGTATGCAAGGGGGTGGTTTATAGAATTCAAACTCCCTTCGAAATTTTTCAACCTAAGAAATGCTTTCCATTATTCATTTATTTTACTTCTTTATTTATATTTTGGTGACAAAAATAATATTGTTGTTATAATTAGTATTTTAGCTTTATTTGTGAAATGAAATTAGTATGACTGAAAAAATTATACAAACTCATTGTGTTGCTTTCGGTAGTTTATGGTAGTTATTGAGAAATTCATTTATTACGTAACAATATGGCGTTTTGTAAGAACATCCCCTCCCTCCATTTAGATAATCTATTGTCACAAAAATCAATAGAATAGACATGAAACCAAATTTGATAGTTCATATAAATGTTTCAAAAAATGTGCTTGGTAAAATCCCCTAAGAAACAAAAGTCTGGTTACGGCCCTGTTTAGAACTGAACTGTTTGATATTTTTACATTATATTTTTATATGAATTTAAACATTGGGTACAAAAAACATACCTGTAAACTTAATTAATTTTTAAAGAGATCGAAATATTGCACACAAAAATAATGGGTGAAAGTTTAAAACAAAACGTGATTTCAAAAAATGCCAAGGAAAACTCATGAAAAATGCAAATGGAAACTGCTTTATTGTAAAGGTATTGAATTCATTCACGGTTGGGGATAATTGTTTTTCCGTTACGATAAATCTCAAGCTGTTTGCTAACACCAGGGTTGTCAACCTTGGGAAACCAATTTGAGGAGCATCCATATCAATTTTGAGAAGCATTTCAGAATTTTGAGGAGCAGCTCGGAATTTTACATAAATATCATCCCCCCCCCCCAAAAAAAAAATCACCGCTTATCTAAGTTTGTTTTTGAGCTTTAATAATCGTTTGAAACACTAGTATAATAATAATCATTTATTTAAATAAATAAAACAGTTAGAAATCAAGTCCATATATTTTTAAAATTCCCGAATTTGCATGTCTGTGCATGGCCCCGATGATTTTCTGCTTACGCTATGTATTAAGTGGGGACATGGTCTGTCGAAATAAAATAACAAAATATATTTAAAATAAATTAAATTTTCTTAAAATGTTCTTGAAGACTGGTAAGCATCAAGATTCAATTTGTTAAATGATGTTGACTTAAATTAACTCAGATTGAACTGGGCCGAGATTGGCCGGAAATACGGAGCAAAATAACTCGTTTACGGTGTTGCAGAGTTTTGCTATTTTATCGGAGCAACTCCGCAGAATACGGAACAGTTAGCAACCCTGCTAACACATTACATTCAAACCTGTTTTTTTTTTCTTTCTTTCTTTTTTCACATTTTTTTGTGCGGTATATTAAAATTTCAATCAATATTGGGACAAAATTGACGAAAGTATTTATAAAACGTACGAAGTTATTTATAAAACAGACGAAGGTATTTATAAAATGAACGAAGTTTTTTTATACGATTTTTTTTTAATGTGGTCCCTATCCCACGCACAAAAACAGGCTTGGGTATACTAAGTTTAACTTTTTGTAATTTATCAGAATTAAAAATAATTTTAATTTTGAATTATTTTCACTTTTGTTTGTTGTTCTCTCTTCTGAGAAAATGTTTAGTTCAATGTTTTCTGCAAAAAATATACCCTAAGAATTAAAACTCACCTTAGTAAACAACCCAACTCCCTATAACAATTCTTTTATTGAAAACTGAATAGAAATCACAGTAACGCTTGCTTTTAAAATCCAATGACTTGACGTTCCATCTTTAAAATTTATTACTTTCTTCCTGACGTATCGAATATTTGTTACTTTATCATGATGTCAAAACAATCCACACTTCCTCAAGAACTTGTCTTGAGAATGACGAATGATGGGAAATGTTTCCTCATGATGAATGAGAGAATTTTCATTGATCAGATTTTACAACTTTTTCCTCATCATTCTTGCTTTAAAAGAGAAGCAGACTGTTGACTCAATTCCACTGAATGTCAACGTCTTTATATTGAAATCTTTTTACAAGTCTTCATTAGGGTGAGCTGTTTTCGGTTTGTGTTTTTAAAGACATCTTCCTCAAAGTGTATAGCGTATCAATTCAAATGCGGCGTTTAAAATGTGAAGTCTTTTGAACAAATGGCGCTTACTAAAATATAAGTCGTGAATTTTTTACCCAATGATTCAAACTTGTTTTCCTTTTATTTTATTGTTTGTTTGCTTGTGTTTTCTTTGTTTTATTTAGGACGCTGTGAATTAGCTTCTTACCATTTGCAGACCTAGTAGGGGAAGCTCCTGTACCCACGGACGGTTGTACCTACGGACGTTGGTCGGGAAATTCCGGGTATCGTCGAGAGAGATCCGAATGGAGGTTCAACGCGTGTGTCACAGCCCTTCTCCAGTACCCCAAGAAGTTTCAACGCCATCAAACGAACGTGTAAGATTCTATCACATTTTTTTTTTGTTTTAGTAGGATCTAAGTAAATAAAAACATGAACAATTTCTTTCTTTTTTTTTTTTTCGTTCGTTGTGGATTGTATTATTCATTTTGTTGTAGGTATCATGTTGTGAAACTGTGATCTTGCCGATAGTACTGGCTTGTAAAACCAAAATTCGTATCTTTGTACCCAAGGACACATAACTATATGTACCCACGGACGGCGATTTTTAATCTCCTTTGGTCACACCTGAGTCTTCTAACAATGTGAAGTACCTCAAAATGGTGCCTTGCCATCAACGTCCGAAATTTGCTTTCTACAATGATGCTGAATTTGAAATAGGGCTTGAAGATATAGTGTTGAAGTGACCCCCACCTGTTGTAGGATCTACAGACCGTCAATCCCACCTGTTTTCATTTGAAGTCGAATTTTATAGATTTTTCTTGGTTTAATCTAAACTGAGTTTTTTTGTAATGGGTTAATTTTGGTTAAAGGTTTCAATTTGCATATAAATTGAGGTTATTATGTAGGTACATAGAGAGCCATAATATCATGAATGTAGTTTTTTTTTTTTTTTTTAACATATTGATTATTCATATCATTATCATACAGGGTGATTATAATTAAAGTTCCATTTTCAAAACGCTGTAAGAACAAAACAATTGGTCAGAATGACGTCAAACTTCAACGGAATATTATCGAAGAAGGGGGGGGGGGACTTGATGGCAGAAGAAAAATAAATAGTTGAAATTTTTAGCAATAGATGGCGCTGTAAGCATCATAATTTAATAGAGTCGACTACAAATGACAAATAAATCATAAAATATTACCTAAGGTGTAAACTATACGTTAAAACACCGTACTACTCAGCGCGCACGAAGGTATTGGTGTGATACTGTTAGTTAAGTAAGTCCATCCAACACGGAAATAAGGTCATATCACATCGGATGAGAAAAATCGGTTTTTACTTGTTCTGAGGCCGAACACCGCATAAGAAGCATCAGTAAAAATCAAATCGGTCTTTAATTTTCGTGAGACTGGCGCAAAAGATGTTCAATATAATGTACCCCCGTTTTCTGTAAAAAGTTGAAATCGAGAAACAGCATGTTCCAGCACTGATTGAAGTGTTTCCGGGGTCACGTTTAGAATGTGTTGCGCAATGCAGTCCTTCAGCTCAGCAAAGTTTGCAATCGGAGCACTGAACACAACAGCTTTCAGATAGCCCCATATTCAGAAGTCACACGGGTTAAGATCAGGTGATCGGGACGGCCAGGTCTTTCATTGGGACAGTCATAGTGAACTTCTCAGATGCAAAATGAAGAAAAAACGTGCGTTTGGCATTTTTATAAGAACTTCAATGAGCCGGGCGTATAACAGGTGTTTTGAGTTACATATTCTGACACTTGCAGCGCCATCTATTGCTAAAAATCCCAACTGTTTATTTTTCTTCTGCCATACGTCTTCCCCTTTCTTCGATAATATTCCGTTGAAATTTGAGGTCATTCTGACCAGTGGTTTTATTTTTACAGCGTTTTGAAAGTGGAACTTTAATTATAATCACCCTGTATTTCGTCAATCATAAAAAGTTAGTACTCTTAAAAGTAATAACTTTTTTAAAGAGTTCACTGATGTTAAAAATTAAGGAAAATTTTAAAAAGGGAAAAAAAAACCTTCGATTAATTTTCAAAGCTTAATTTCATTTGAATATTTTATTTAATGTTATTTTAATGTATGTTTGAAGTATTTCAATATAAAATTGCTATGAAAATTTATTGAGTATAATTGAGTTCCTCATACCGATTTATATATTATTTTTCTTGTATGTCCATAGGTACAAAGGCACCTGTCTGCGGGGTGAACGAGGTGTTGTACCCACGGACAAAAAAGATGGTTTTTAAGATTTTTTTTTTTTTTTTTTTTTTTTTTTTAAGTCTAAAGCTTTGAGTTTTTTTCCTGACAAAAATTGCCACATTAGATGATAGGTTGTAGATTCTCCAAGAAAATTTTACCGATCGATTATCCATTCCCAGAGATCATCAAAAATTGAAAAGTAAATTTTGTCCGTGGGTACAGCAGCTTCCCCTACCCAAAATGTGAAATTAATTCTTTAAAATGACGACACCTCTATCGACTGATAGCAATAACCAAATTTTCTATTCCCGATTTCATCTCCAGTGGGCCGCTCGTGGGCTCTCTTCAATGCAAAACAACACCAGGAATTTAATTTCAACAAGAGTATTAAAGGAAAACAACCACTCAGGAGATATTTTGCATGTCACATAATAATACAACGACGCTGGCGATTTTCTGCATCTTGATCATTCACCAACTGTTGGTCGGGTTCGAACAAGTGTCTTTTGGCATAAAATGGTTAACAGACTATGCCACCCTGCCGGCTGTAGCCTCAAACTAAAAACTCTACAGTATATCTTATGTGTTGGTTAAGTTTAAAGTAGACCGTACACAGTGTACGAACGTGTTTAGCCTGTTGTTGATAGATAAAAACTTTAAGCGAATGAGTTTTCTATTGACATTTTTTACTAATGAAAGACTGCTTATGATACCGAATGACTATAACTACGGCTGAAACAGCAAAGTTGTCTTGCATGAATTTTACATTATTAGGAACAAGGCCACATGAAGAACTTTTCAGTTTTTACTAAAATCAATGGGGTGAACAGCATGCTGAAACAGCATTTTGAAACAGCATGACAGAATTCTGAAACAGTATGCTTTGAAACATAGGATTTAACCATGTTTTAAATAATTTGACAAAGTTAACAATTATTTTAATCGGTGCTCGGATTAAATTCATTTTTTACGCTTCTGCACATGACATCACAAGTGATGAAATACCATTCACTGATGCCATTAGCGCACAGTGCAAATGATCATAACCTGGCAAAGCGGTTGACAGCTAAACGTATAGCACGGCAATGGCAAAGTACATCACTTGCGACGTCGTAAAGAATTATCTTCAAAATCAGACATTTAATAAAATAAAATAAAAAATAACTGTTGGAAAAATAAAACTGTTTTTTGGCTCCATGTTTTTTTTTAAATCAATTTTAGTGAGTAAAAGTAGTACTTTTGACCGAAAGAAACATCCCTATTATAATAGACTGTGAAGTCTATGAGTACGTAAATCCAAAAAAAAGCTCTTATTTTTCAAAACGAGCGTGCAGCTATTAGAGGACTATTAATATACAAATAAACAAAACACCGTCATCATCAGTGGAGTATGTTTGCTAGTAATAGCGGATTTATTTATTTTATGTGAGATACAAGTTTTCAAATTCAAAGAAAAAATAGGATTTTTAAACTAATTTTAAGCATGCATACAGCCAAAACTGTGAACGAAAAATTAAACATTAAAACAACATTGGGCTTCCGTAGCTCCGGGGAAGAAGCTTCGCCTTTTTAGCCCGGATCGAGGGTTCTATTCCCGCCCATGCCCTGCGTGTCATTTCATTCTCTCATGCTGGAAACATTTCCTGAGTGCGTCCAGAGGCGAGGCGCTATCTACGCAGTCGTCTATGTAAGTGAAGTTTTTTATGTAGCTTCTGTAAAAATTAAAACTAAAAAAAAGGAAAACTACGTTTAAATTATAAATATCAATAAACTGCATACACGTTACTCTCTGAGGGTTACCAGGAACCTATTTTTCAATGAAAAGTAATGAACTTATAGATAAAAAAGCCTCTTTCAGAAAAATCAGAAAATGATTGAAACTATAAGCAGGGCAGAAAAATTCACCTCAAAAATACTTTCTTAAATACTTACTTAAAAATACTCCTAAATACATTTACTTAAATAAAATACCTTTCTAAGAAGAATTTCAATTCTTTACTCTAGATAAAACCGACAATTCCCACCTCTGAACTCTAAATCTTATATGAATCATTGGTTTCAAGTTGCTTGATCCTCGAGGGAATTCAGAGTTTAGTTCACTAATCCCATTTTATCCCCGTGAACAAACCACTAGTCAGCAGTAATCTTACAATCTTACTGATGGAGAATTCATTCCATATTATCCTTGAGACATATAGAAGTGAAACAAAAAGTAAAACAAATATAGATAGATAGATATGGATTATATGTATGCATAAAGAGTTGTTTTTATTATTTTTTTGGCCCCTAAAATTAATCTTATTTGTAGTTTTTGCACCAGAACAATGCGGTCAAAAAAAATCAATACACTTAGCGTTTTTCATCACTCGAATATCATACTGACTCATGTGTTTGAAAATGCTGATTAATGTTACGTAGAAAAAAAAAACTTAAATCAGGAAATGTTAGAAGACTGCGAGGAATAAATGCTTATACAGTGGCTCCCAAAAGTGTTCGTACACCTTGGAATTTTGTAGTAAAACCAAAGTAACGCAAAACTGAATTCGAATATGAAGTTCAATTTTTTTTTTCACACCATTCCTATGCCATTCTGAATAAAACCCAGTAGTTTTTTTCAAAATATTGCCAGATTTTATTTTTGAAATTTGTCAAAGAACGAAGACACAGAGAAAAAATACGCCACAAAAGTCATCGTACACCGAAATATTTTCGAATAAATTCATAATTAAAATTATCATATGTGGTTTTTTTATTATTTTTGCATTGTAATGACACTATAAAGTCATTTGTTTTTTATTTTTTGTTTATTTTTTTCCCAAATATTCTGCTTATTATTTTTAAATGGCAGGTATGCGTAGAAAACAACAAACACGATTCGAAATTTGATTTTTTTTTTCCCTCACAGTAGCCGTAAATTGATTTGAAATGTCTCTAAATTAGTTAAGTTACGCCATTCTATAGTGCAGTGCCTGATAAAATGCTTTAAAGACAAGAATCGGATCGAAAACAAGGTAAGAAAAGGTCAACTGGCAAAGTTAACAAAGCGTGATCGGAGGTTTACAGTCAAAAAAAATATGAAAAATACACATTTCAGAACTGAAAAAGTTTCTGCAGAATCGAATGAAACATTTTACGTTTAATTTTCACCTAAAATTGTTCACCAAGTTCTCTGATTAGTGGGATTAAATGGGACCTCTTCCCGCAGAAGTTTTCTTGTTCGTGCGAAAAACAGTAAGCTTACGCTTTCCGTCGTAAAATCAATGATAAATAAGCCCAAAACATTTTGGAACAACGTCTTACTTATAGATGAAAATAAATTTAACAATTTGGGTTAAATTGTTGTATAATTGTAAATGGAAGAAAAAAATGAGGAATTTAATCTTAAGAACTGAGTTGGATCAGTTAATCAGGACGGTGAAGGTGTTCTTGTGTGAGGGAGGTCAGGACTTGGAAATTTGGAATTTTTCGATGAAATAATGAATCATGCTGTTCCTTTAAATATTTTAAAAACCAATTTTGAACTCTTAGCGAAAAATTTGGTTATTGGAAACAACTTTGTTTTTTATCAAGACAACGATAAGAAGCACACGGTTTTCAACGTTTGTGTCTAGTGCCTCGAAAATTGTCCTTAAGCTTAGAAATATCTCCTCAATCGCTGGATTTAAACTTAATGGAACCTATTTGGAGATATCTGGTGGCTAGATTACGAAAATACACCATTGAAACGAAAAGCGAACTAGAAACAGTAAGGCTCGAAGTGCGGCTGAACGTTTACTCAGAAATTGCACAAAAAAGAAAGAAAAAACAATGAAATCTATTCCCAGACGTTCAAAAGCTGTTGTTGCTACTGCATGATATTCTACTAAATAATAACTAAGTAAAAAGTTAGATTATTTACTAATTTTTTGACTTTTTTTCAAAGTGTACGAAGACTTTTGTGAAATAAAATTTCCGGCACTTTTTGGTTTTTGATTTTTTAAAAATTAAGTTTTAATGTTTTATTAAAAATTTTCATGTGGTTTTGTTAAAAATAGATCATAAATCTTATAATAAAATACCTATTAGGAAATATTAATTCTAACCAATGGATAAGGGCTTATTTCATTGGAAGTCGTAGGTGTACGAACACTTTTGGGAGCCACTGAATGTATTTTGGTGTTGCCAGAAAACCTTTATTAATAAAGAAAAATACTTTCAAGACGGGCTCTATACCACCCACAACCTAGACAGCGAATAGTGGATAAGACGCCTAATTCGGAGTCGGTAGTCTCCGAGTTCGGACTACATATAGTACTTGCTCTCATGAAATCCATCTCTCAGAATGTCCTATGAAAGGTTACGAGCGCGGCGCAGTGTGCTGTAGACTCTCCTCCCTTTCAGTACTCGGGTAAATTGTGGAGGCTTCAATGACTCACTTGCCCCGAAGGGTAGGTTTTGCCCTTCAAAGAAAGAAAGTTATTTCGCAAACATTCAGTATTGCAATGAACAGTTTTATAAATACTCCTTTTACCCCTTCCTTATTTCTATTCAAACCTTTTTAAAACGAAGTAATTAATGTTTTAGTTTGTTGAGCTTATTCAGCTATACATTTAACTATACACATTATGTCATAAACCTTTTACATAATGGGGTCGTTTCCAAAATTTTAAAAGTATTTTTTTTTCTGAAATATTTACCTATTAAAGTGTTGACCAGTATTTACGCCAGTCAACACAATAAATAAATACTACGAAAATCTAAAAACAATTAAATGTTTTATGAATAAGATGAACTTAGATATTGATCAAAATTAAATACTAGCATGATATTCGACATAGAACACATCCATCTTTGATTATAAATGAATGCATGATACTCGACACATCCATCTTGTATGCAGAAAAATAATATTAAAACTTCACTTAATACAATAGTAAAAATAAATTGGCGAAAATTTTCTTTAAAATTAAATATTTTACGGATATAATTCGGACATTGATGAATACTCACCAAACAGTAGAAAATTCAGAGGCGAATGAATACGTCCTAATCTCTGATACAAGAAGTCCAGATATGTTTCCATCGGTTTTAGGTTCTTCAGTTTTTTTCAAAAAAGACAACAATGTTTTGTCATCCGAACGCTTCATTGATTCTGTTACAGGTAGTCCTTTTTCGAAGAAACCCGGCTCTTTTCAGCACTGTTTCCGTCTGAAGCGATGGGACGGGAAACCTCGTATAACCAGGTTTTGGGCTAACACAATGCTAAAATTTTACATTTTTTGCCCGACACTTAGTCCAAAACACTGATTTAAACTATTAACAGCTCATTTAAAAATAAACTCAGTACGAACAAAAACGAAACTATCTACAAATCACAACAGAAAAAAATCGAGCGGCAGTCACTTCTTTGTTTTCATTTTACTGGCGCCTAAAGGCAGCGCCGTGAAGAAGAAATTGTCTCAAGCAAAGCTATTTCACTGTATAATAAATGGAAAAGTAACATGTAATACCCAAAAAAGGAATTCGAAAGTTATTTATTACTCTTTCTTGCGGTTTCGGTCAGGTTTCCTTCTCTTTCCTTTTCATGCAGTCATTTTCATTACTGAAATGCAACTTTATTACAAAGTATTGTCGCAGATTGGGAGGCATGACTCCCATGATCCCCCCCCCCTCTGTGTCCATGTAATGCAATAAAAAAATTGAATACAAATATATATTTACTTTTTCGGACACTTTTTTTATTTTTCCAAGCATATTTTCAAATATTACCACGAGTTTGGGAGGTCATGACCCCCACAACCCCCCTCCCCTTGTATCCGCCACTGTCGACCGTCACGCGCGGGACAATAAATCGTCGTAATTTTACCATTATTTTGTTATACATCTTAATTTTTTAGCTGAACAGGATTAAACCCTTATTTTAATTTTTACATTTGGTACAGAGATAATCTTGACACATATTTTTGTTAAATGATTTTTATTATTTAAAATTTAATTTATTTGCATGTGTAAAATGCGAAACATCTAAGGTCATGCTCTTGTAATTTTCTGTATCAATTAATAAGTATTTTTTGCTCTATTAATATAACAATGGCGAAACACATTGTAGGCTTAATGACACAGATTTCTGAATTTTAATTAATACGATAAACCTTTTAAACTATTTTTTTAATGAAATACAAATAAATGAGTTGTCACGTAAGCGACAAAAAGACAGTTTTCTGTTGAACTGCCTTTATACGATCGCCATGGGCATTCACCACTCTGAGGCAGTTATTTAAGTCTTACAAAGGAACCAAAAAAAATAAGGAAAAAAAATGTTTACGGCAAAAACTCTGCCCATGCTGCCATTGGGAGAAAACTTGTATTAGGCTATAAGTTATAAAATCGATAAAATAAGAAAGTTAAATGTGTATTTTTCCCTTGACCCATAAATGTACTTAAAAGGCAACATGTTCTATTTATTACAGAATTTTGTCAGCTTTCCTCCTAATTCCCCTCCCTTCCCCTCTCTCAGCTTTTTTTTTTCCCCCGTAGTTTTAAAATTTAGAAGAATTCGAACACAAGATCAAATTTAAAACTTGCTGAATTTTTTAAATAGAACTTTCCAAAAAATAGTTCTGTATAGAGTCACACCCATAAGCCAAACTAAATATCATAAAATACATGCACATATATATACACATCCATATTACCACAAATAAATAGTTGGATGAATATACTATAGTAAAGCGATAAATAGACATATAGATATTGATAGATAGATAGATGTAAGCAAATAAATAAATAGATAAGTTATTTTAGTTAGATAAACAGATTTGAAGTCTATTAGGATAAATTCGATGTAAATGATTTTTTTCTTTTCTAAGTAGAACGTGCTTATTAAATAAATAATTCGATAAAATTCTGGCCAGTATGAAAATCTAACAAGTATATAATAACAGTATTATCTACGACAGTAGATGTAGTGGTCAAAATAATGCCATTTTTTTCTATTTTACCGATCAAAGATAAATACCCTCCAGTTTATTTTCGTAGCAAGCTTAATCAGGTTCCTCTTCCATTGAGATCTAGGATCTTAGGCGAATAAGAATTGTTTCCTGTACAATCTCGTTTTCAGAAGCGTTCAACCCAAATTTAATTCAAGGGGATTAGATAAAATGCATTAAAATCTGGCTTCGACTTTCAGAAAAACCTGGGGATTAAGAGTGTTTTTTATAACGAAAAATTGCAAAGAATGTAAATGCATGACAATGTAAAACCTTTGGCGATTTCTCGTTTTTTGGTTTCATTTGTGCGACGTTGCAAAATAAAACCAACAAAATCGTGTATGAAACTGCTCTTAAGCTATTTGAATAAATATTTACTAATAGAAATTCGACATTGTGGACAAGCAATTCTTTTAGCTGAAGTGTAAGCTGAGGGGGGACTTAAAATTAGTTCTGAGTTCTGAGTCAAATAATAATAATAATAAGTACGAAGGAGTACTTTATTTAGCGCATGAGTTCTGTTAACTTAATTACTTCCCATCATTTCTGCCTTCTTATTCCGACCAATCCTTTTTATGCTTTGAAATATATTTTAATTTAAAATTGCCTAAATGTGTTGAACATTAAGAAATTAGTAGGTATGTAACATTTATTTTTTGACCACTGTTCCTTATGTTTTAAATAAAACGTATATTTAACTTCAAATTATTTACTTTCTTGTTGCTATTCATGACGAAATAAGTAAAAGTTGAAAAAAAGGCTTACAGATTTTTTTTATTTAATTTTGAAAACGCTTTTATTTCGAGTTTAGATTATAGTTTTAAACTAATCTTTCTCAAAAGCACTATAACCAAAGACCATATAGCTTAACCACGTAAAAAACACACAAATAATTGATTACACGTGTTTCAGCGTAACAAGAAGTACAATTTTCAAGGTACTAAAAAATCAGTTTATAGAGGAAAATACATGCGAAAAAAGCAATTAAAACCTAAGACTCTTTTCAAATGTAATTTCGTCCATACACTCCCTTTTTGCATCAAAAAGGGCGTTCCTTAAAACTCAGAAATATGTGTATGATTATACATATATGTAATTCGAACAATTTGAACTTATTATTGCGTTTTGAACTTCTTTTACCAAGTTAACTTCTTAAGCAGTATCCACTGTAGATTTTGCAGATAAATTATGCATTTTTATGTCCAGGAAATTACACTATATAGTTACTGCTTTTCTTGAGATAAGCTTATAATTTACTAGTAAATTTTTTCACATTATTTTTTTTACCTTTCCGTTACGGACCTCACTTCAGGAATCTGAGTCTAAGTTATTCCTCTCAAACACTTCTGAAATCTGTGCAATATAGAAACATTCATTTACAACGTGTGTAGAAGGTGTTGGGATATAGCTACGTTCTAATTTAATTTCACTTTTTAGGACTTACCTTTTCTGCAATATTTTTACATCCTTCAATGCAATTCAAGATTTTAAAGCTTCCTATCTCAGAAACACAAATAGCAATCAATTATTCATTCTAAATTATGCGAAAAATATTAATGCTACTGATTTCTGAAGAAAAGCATTCCGAAACAATGTATTTTACGGTTACATAATTTTAGCGTTGTATCATTTATAATTCCGAAGCATTAAGACTGCTTGACTTAACAAACTAAGTTCGCAGCAGAGCAATCATTTATATAAGAATTAGGTACTTGCGATGCTTGCAGTAAAAGGTTTAGGGAAGAAATGGCTCTCTCTGCATTTTCGTTTCCTAAACACATCTCGTGAAGTTTTCAGCTTTTGTTCGTAAAATACAATAAATTGAAAAGCTTTGATATGTTTCGGAAATTTCTCGCTTGATAAAACTCACAAAGTGCTTTATTCTCCTTGTTACAAAGTTTTCATTTAGATATCAACTATTGGAAAAGTGGAGATTTGTAAACCTGCTTTTCTCATCTTTTCGTTCAGCGTGTGAGAAGCTGCAATTAACGCAACTAATATAGAAACAACATGAATCAACTTTGACATTTGCCTTAAAAAAGAAAAGATCGACAAAATATTTTTCTTCAAAAAAAGAAAAAAAAAAACAACATCACTTGCATCTGATTCGCTTATATACAAGAGCATTGTATAACAATGCACACCTTCCAGAATATGAAATTGAAAGTATGGTTGTGCAACGGTCCAATGTTGAATGAACTAAAAGTGAAAACAGAACACGTAGTTTTGTAGTAAGAAAAAAAACTACTTAAGATAAAGTGTTTACAAAGCTTTCACGAAGAAAAGAATTCCTGTGATCGCAAATGAAAGCTTGAATCCAAGGTTGTGTTTACCGGCCGCGACGGTCAACCGGTGACTAACTGGTGACAAACCACAGCGTGCTATGATCTACCAGTCGACCGCAATTTTAAGCTGTTGATTGGTTAATTGAAACACGTGACATTTTTAACCAATAATAAGTTTTTTTTTTTCTCTGCGTGTTATTCGTCTAACGTTATTTTCTGTCATGTGATCAACCGACCGGTCGCGGTCGCCGAACGCAGCTTTAGTAGTTAAAAAATTCCATTATTGAAATTTTAAATCTATTCAATTACATCAATATTTATAATAGGGAAAATGTTAGGCAAAGTGAAATAGTTAAGACAACTTACCTTTCCCAAAATGAACAAATTGAAAAGTTGATTTGAAATTTACAACATACAAAGAAAGAACAATGTATTTGAAATAAAACTTTCATCGAAATATTTTTTTTTTGAAAGTAAATGTGTACATCAAAAAAGGGGAGGGAAATTTTCACTTTTTTTATGGGCCCAAGTAAGATTTTTTTTTAAATATGATTATTGAAAATAGTCTTGACCAAATGAATGGGTAACTAAAATAATAAATGAATAAACGAGCAGGTAGTGAAACAATGAAAAATAAATAAGCAAACTAATTCATTAGGGGAGGGATAATTGACTGAGTAAACGAAATAAACTATTTTACCTTGCCCCGCGTACACTTGATTAACCTTACAAATCAGTTAAAACAAAAATAAGCCTAGTTTTAAATAGATAAATACTGCACCTAATATTAGTAGGCATCAATTAAAATTTAAAATGTTAATAACGAGAACTTTATCATTTTATAATAGCAAAAATAGTTTTTGATTTACAAAAAATATTACGATAACGAGTATCAATTTTTAAAAATTGCTTATATTATCATTTGCATTGATATTCAGAAATTATTTTTTCTGACTGAAGTAGCCTGAATATGTTACTAAATGCTAATATTCAAAATGCAAAATTCAAGCAATTTTTCAAAATACTAATAACGAGAACTTTATCATTTTATAATTGCAAAAATATTTTTTGATTTACAAGAAGTATTACGATAATGAGTATCAATCATTAAAAATTGCTTATACTATCATTTGCATTGATATTATTTTTTCTGACTAAAGTAGCCTGAATATGTTACTACATAGTTAAAAATTGCCTGATAAAAACAGGGTAAATTTCACATCCTTTCCCTTTGCCCCACATTCTCCTCCATAGCTAAACAAAAGTAAGTATCAAATATGCTTTAAGTGTCAACAGGAAACATGTTAACATACTATGTTATTATGAATCAATTATGCCACCAGATCAACGAGAAACAGCTGTAGAAAATTAATGCAGGCAACACATTTCGAGGAGGCGAGTAATAAGTTTCCTTCGACATGATTCTTCAGTGTTCAAATAAATCCTAACAGCTGATAAATTGCCTGTACTGTACATGGCAAGCAGTTGTAGCAAGCAAATATTTCATGAAGAATTGGTTCTCTTGAAGAAATATGACTCTATTTCTAATCTATCGGAAACACTTTTGAGCTTTGACCATCAATTTTAGTGCTCTCTATATTTCATCATATCAGAGGAGTTTTTTTCTTTTAACTGTACCTTCTAAGACTCAATCTATGAATTCATGCTATGCAAAGAAACTGGGTTTTAAGGGGAGACAGTACACTAAATACTTTCAAAACATACAAAATATAAAAAAAAATTGATTTTTGTATGTTTTGAAACTCCATTTCATTACCTTTTTAATGATAAACTTCTTGATCGTGCTCATATTAAAAGTAAGTTAAAATAAGCTTTAAAAAAATGTAAAACTATTTTGATACATTTAAGGTATGATTTTATCCTTTAAATTTCAGTATCTCGAAATTTTATTTTCAAAACTAAATGTTCCTTTTTCTCAGAAACTAGATTGTGTTAGACTTTGAAATTTTCAACACCTATTCCATACATGTAACTGCATATAATAAAGTAAATTTTTTCTCATAATCGAAAAATATTTTTATAGAACTGATTTCGTGTTGCCAAATGGCATTTTTTGAAAAAAAAATACAGTGACTTACACATTAGAGTTTCTTTTAAAAAAAAAACTAAAATTTCTTTTTGTAAAATTTTACTTCAGTATGGAGAAAAGAGTCTCTTTTAGGTATTTATTTATTTATTTATTTATTGAGCAATTACATTGTTTATTGTTCTTACTTAACGGTTTTGATGTTCCTCTGATTTTATTCCCCCCCCCCCCGCCTTCCTCTGCAGCACCACCGTCGACCGGCCACTCCCGATGCTGCTCCTCTAGCGAGCTAAGTCTCCAGGTTGCGTTCATATCATACACACACACGCATGCATACACACACCTACACTCACACACACACATACACATATCCACACACTCATGCCTGCACACAGACACAAACACACACACGCACTCGTGATTGCGAAAAACATAATTTGAATTCCAGATGTCAAAATTCTTTTTTTTTTGTATATTTGACTTTGAAAAAACTAGGGGGCCCAGTGTTTCGCTCTCCTGAAAATTTATGAATGCTTATTCTACTCTTAATTTCACAAAAAAAAAGGTGATAAGTTTGTACACAACTCGCTGTATCATTCAATAATTCTGAAGGAACCTCTGTGGCTCTGTGGCAAAAGCTTCACTTCGAATACTGCAGGTCGTGAGTTCGATTCCCATCGGAGCCCTGGGTGTTATTTCGTCTCTTTGTGCTGTAAATCTTTCCTGTGCTGTCGTTTATATTAATAAAGAAGTCCAACCTCTCTGGAATCCCACATCTTCATGGTGATTATTGACATCGACGCGAAAACAACAGCAGTAATTCTTAAGTAACTGTTTGGAAGCTATTTTTGAAGTTCGTTACACAGCTCTTCCTGCATCGTAATATCCTACTCGATTTAGTAAACGATAGGAATCTCGGGGTGATAAAAAGTGGCGAAGGGAGAGCTTTTACACATTTGAATTTTTTTCCGCTTTCAAGTTCCACTACTATTACGAAATAATTTATTTCGCTTCCCCTTTATGAGGCACTCTAAGTTGACTTGTCTTAAAGGTCAGGATAGCTTTAATGCAGATTAGTAATCCATTTTAAATAAATTTCTTAATTTTGGACATAAAATACAATTTTTCATGCGGATTTCGTTTATACCAACAAATAAAACAAATCTATTAAAATATGAGTGGTGCTGTTTTAAATGAAATCATATTGTGACTTAAATTACCTTTAATGATGGTAAACGTTTCATATATAAAGTACATCACTTCACATTTTTTATGGTATATTTCCTTCACAAGTTATAACAGTTTAGACCAAACTACTAGACAAATGAAGATTAAACTGTTTTGAAGCCGCAACAGCTGATTACAGTTATTTAGTGGCATTTGGTTTTCGAAAAGCTTCTTGAACGGCCATAAAGAGAACAAAACGAGCGATAAATTTGTATTATCAGTACCAAAGCAAAAGGAATTTAAGAAAGAATTCAAATGCTATCCACGTTATCAATGTGCCAAAATGTGTTAACATCATTTTCTAATTATAATCATCCATCCCATAAGCTCTATGCATCTTTCATTCATCGACAAAATATTTTCTGTTAGTGGTAAAGTCTGTCTGAAATGTTCTCAAAGATTAGGCAATCTCAAAAAAGGAGCAAGAGTGAGCCGTTGAAACGAAACGAAATGAAAAACGATGATTAACTAAAATTTATGAAAAATTGGAAGAATTTTAAATGATTCAGTTTTATTTCTCATAAAATTAAAATTTTGATCAATACAGAAAAATTAACAATATAATCGATAGATAAATGCAAAGACCTTTCAAATTTTCCGCCATTAAGCAGACAAAATTCCTCGAAAATTTCATGCTGTTAATTTTTATTAGTATTCGATGGCATGTAATGCTTCCTACTTTCTGCTACAAAGAAAATTCTTAGCTGCTGCAAGTATTAGAACTCTGACAGCAGTGAAGTCAACCATGGGAGGTCGTTCACTAAATGTCAAAAAATGTCAACTTATTTCATGAACTGTAACCACATATTTTTAGTGCAAATACTATGGATTATTGCTGTTTTAGTCTTCATACACTAATATGATTTCCCCTTCCCTCCCCCTTACTTTCAAAAAAATAACTACTAAAATTTCAACATTTTTTGCAGCATTGCTCATTATGCACCCAGTAGTTATTGCAATAACTTTAATTCATTAACCATTTGTAAAGTCAAAACTCAATATTTGTATCAATGTATATTTTTCCTATTGTATATTAAGTGCATGCATGGAAATAACACGTATAAGTTTCACGCTTGAAAGTATGTGGTTAAAATTTATTTTAATTTATGAAATTTGATTTTTAAAGTTCAATTTGCAACTTAGTTCTGAATATTAAGTTAACAAGCATCAGCTCAATTATTAATGCTGACTGTACAATTCATATACGTACTCTGTTCAAGTGTTAATGTTCTCAGAACGGTTAAAATTATAGTATATTCGAAATTGTAACATTTCGATTACGTTTGAAATACATTATTATGTGGAACGAATTTTAATTACCAGCCAATTACAAATTCAATTTAACCTGCTACCAAATCAAATTGCCGAAATTGAAATTTCACCTAAACAGGTTCACAATAGTTGAAATTGCCTGACGCTGAATAACTAATTGTGCTTCAAAGATCCTTCATCCATGAATCTCTAATGAATCAATAGTGGATTTTGAACTTTTAATCAGATCTTTGTAACGATGTGCGATTACTACTATTATGAAAGTTGAAACTTAGAGTTAATATGTATTCGATATGATTAATTCCTCTCTATATGTTTCACTGAGCCAATGTCCAACCTGTTGCTAGTGTTAGCAGAATGGACATTTGTATCCTTGCTATTTAGAAATTATTTAAATATTTCTTACCGCTTAAAAAATGCACGCTATAACAATGTTCCTGAATGTTCCTGGAAAATATATGAGCCGCAAATGTGCATATTTTTTACCAGTAACATACCTAGAAAACCGTAGGAAAGTTTCCCGCTAAAAATCAGTAGCCTTCCAGAAATTATACGGTAATATTTCTGAAGAATTCATAAACATTCACAATAAAAACCAGTCAAGTTTCTAAAAGTTTACCGAGAAACTTAGGTACGTTAATGGTAATGGCTTGGCTCCTTCCTCACTTAATCAGGAAAGATGCTAGAGAATACGGCAGAAGCGAAAGCGGAATTGCGAGCAAATACCAAACAGACTATTTGCCTAATTCTTGCAAAGCTACTCGTACAATATCCAGAAATTGCATATTTCGTCCTCATTTGGATCTCAGTCAATCTAGAGAGGATGCAGCTGAAATGAAGGCGAAATCTTTATCCTAACTAATAATAAAGCTGAAAGTCTGGATCTCTGTCTCTCTGTCTGGATGTCTGTTACACTGTAAAAACGATTCAGAAACATTCCTGGAAAATAATAGTCAGCTGATGTGCCCACTTTCTGCCAGAAACATATCTCGCAAAAACCAGGAAAGTTTTCCGCTAAAATTCAGTAACCTTCCTGAAAAATTTAAAAATCTTCCAGTTTAAAGCCCTTGTGTCTCTGGAAGTTCAAAGTTATCTTTGGTAGGGATAGTATTACGGCTTGGCAACTTCCTGATTTATCAAGACAGTGACAAAAGCAATACTGCAAGTATGACCAAAGCTAAGCTAGAATTGCAAGTAAGTATCAAACATCTCACTTGCTTGCAATTCTTGCAAAACTACGAAATCCATACTTATTCGCTCCCTTTGGGAGATTAATCAGCATGGACGAGCCGTAGACGAACTGAAGCCGATACACCTTATAAATACTCTCAATGAATCTTTAAACTGAGAGCTAAAAATAGTTTTTACAACAGAGAGAAGTCTGCATTCGTGCAACTTGTAGCAATTCAGGAAACTTTTTGTCAGTGATACTTGATATTTCCAGGAAGTGGAGAAAAACCATTGAAATCCCGAAAGGTTATACGGAAATAGTCTGTAACGTTTCTGAATTTTTTACAGGGTACGCGCATAGCATCTAGACCATTTGGCCGATTTTCATGAAATTTGGCACACAGTTCGCAGCATAGGGGGGAGCACCTCGAAGCGATTTTTCAAAAATTCGATTTTGTTCTTTTTTTTATTTCGACTCTAAGAACATTTTACCGAGGAAATAATCATAACGTGGACGAACAAATTACCGGAGTAGTAAATTACCATAACGTGGACGAGCAAACTACCATATGCGACTATGGACGAGCAAATTAACATAACAAATTGTCGAGAAATTCATCATTCATTATTTGTAAATATACCGCGAACTAAAATTGACCTTTTAATTTTCTACTGCGGGCAAAGCCGTGCGGGTACCGGTAGTATCTAATAAAGTTACATGGCCGTTATGTTGTTTTACGAAATCTTTTTAGGCTTTGGAAGTTGAATTCAATTTACAGTAAAATGTTCCTTCATTTTGTGATATACTTCTGAAATTATATCGCTTGACACATCTTTTTAGTTTCTCTTTCAGTTGACTGCAAGACCTTACTTAAAGTATGCGTATTCACTAATATTTGCGTATTAGTAGAAATTTAAACTGAAAGGTTGAATTAGGTTAAGATTTATTTCCCAAATTTATTCTTCATAACACATTTAATGTAAATATTCAAAAACAAAGAAGAACCATCAACGCTTTGTTCATTTTTAACTGCAAAAGAGCATCTAGATCGGTTTTACAAAACCTTTAGTCATAAATTTAAAGAGGAATATTTAAATTATTTTGTGCGATCAAGAATATATTTCATCCTTTACTTAATAGTGCATTTGACAGAATCACATACAGTGCCTTTTGGGGATCAGCTTTTGCGAATTTATTTGCACGACAATGTCCGGAGGGAATCAATTTATGCAGCATAAAGAAGATAAAGCGAATGCTTTTAGAGAAATGGAGAAATATGACCATATGATTCCGAACGAATACACATATGCCTTATTTATGCAACCTATTTTTATGGTTCGCAGAAGGAGTAGACATTTCATGAAATGTGGATTTACAAAAACACTTTATTTACCTATTGTGAAATAGTTGGATAAATGGGTTATTCATTCACTATACTTGATCCTGTCTTGCTAAATTTAAAGACATATCGACGAAAATGAACAACATAAATGTACTTATTCAGTAAATTATCGCCCAATAGCCAGGGTAAAAGCAGAAATACATGGAATACACCGCCAGCTCAGTCATTTCCAGCCGAGGACTGCAGTTTCGTGCTTATTAGCACTCATCAGCTCGGCATAGGAAAGTGACTGAGCTGGAGATGGAAAACCTCTTAAGGAAGCCAAGAGTGCCAAACAAGCTGGTAGTCAATATAGAAATGGCACAGACCAGACGAGTGACCGAAGCTATGGTTCGGTTCAACTCGGAAGATTGAAGGCAAGGCATAATATATTCAGTAAATTATCGCCCATTAACCAGGGCAAAAGCAGAAATACATGAAATACACCGCCAGCTCAGTCATTTCCAGCCGAGGACTGCAGTTTCGTGCTTATTAGCACTCAACTACTCACCCTGCCTAATGGGCCGGTAATTTACTGAATATACCATGCCTTGCCTTCAATCTTCGAGTTGAATCAAACCATTGCTTCGGTCACTCGTCTGGTCTGTGCTAATTCTATATTGGCTACCAGTTTGTTTAGCACTCTTGGCTTCCTTAAGAATTTTTCCATCTCCAGCTCAGTCACTTTCATATGCCGGGCTGGTGAGTGCTAATAAGCACGAAACTGCAGTCCTCGGCTGGAAATGTCTTAGCTGGCCGTGTATTTCATGTATAAATGTATTTATTTATTTTCTAATTTGAACATCACTAATCGCCACCATATCTACCATAGTGAGGGTTTTTACAGATGTGGTGATTGAATCAAAAAGAGTAACCCACGAGTGACTAAGAGACAACTGAAAAACGTTAATAATGTGGAACAGGACATACAAGAGCAGTTATTTAACAATGTTTTACAATTTACACTTTAATTTTGATGTCCACACACAAGCTAAAGAAAAGGCCTAAGAAGTCTTCGGAATAGTGGATTGGCTGCTTCAGACCTTCCACGAGATTTTGCTGTTGCTTTGGTTTTTTACATGACACGTTTGCCTAAATGTCCATTCCTTTAAAACAAGACTGAATGACTCACCAGCTAGCAGCCTATGCAATTCAGAACTTCCAATGAACATTTGCCATTTAGACACTTGCATTGCACTTAAAAATTTTAATTGCATTGATCAAAAGTATTGGAACGCCAGAGGACAAGTAACTTAAGTGTTAATGCTGGAGTAATTAAATAAATTTTGTTGCGTACAGAAACACCAACAGAAGGAATGGCGGCAAGCAAAAATGAATGAAATATCACTTTTGTAAACGGAAATGACTTGGAGGTTGAATACCTTTATCGTCGATGTTTAAACCCTGCCATAAAGAATCCTCATATATATAATAGCCAATGATCGAATAACGCTCCTGACGTCATCACTCGCGTCACGGCATCCTCATTTGATATGGAGGAATGTTTAAGGAAACTTAACTGATTTACTGGTTAGACTGTCATTTCAACGGAATGAAAAACGAAAAAAGGTCAACAATGAAGGCTGTCTAATGGAGTTTATGGTTAACCAACTGGAGTTAGGGTTAAAATTTCAACTATCACTATATCACCAAACAGCTAATTGCTTCGTTCAAATGTAGAAGCAATTTACTAGTTTGTAATAGTAACAAAGGCACTTTTGCTTTATGACTCCCTTATGATGACTAATTACATTAATATTTTTAAAAAACACAGCTTGCTCACACTTTATTTTTGAAAACTTTTAAACTGGATTTAAGATCTACATCATCTGCCCCAGCGGTAGAAACTGCTGTGTTTGCATTCATGAGGAAACTAGATTTTAAACGCAAAATAAACTCATTTTACCAATATAACTCAATGGCTCGGAACAATCATCAGAAACAAAATATTCACAAAGGCGAAATCAGCAGTTCCTTTTGACTAAACTGAAATTCTCAACATTCTCTCCTGCCAAGTCGAAACAAATGGTGAAACGAAAGGACAAAATCCTCAACAGAATTCCTGTAAACGAAAGGGTAATGCATTCACTTTGATTAAAAGCTTTTGTCGTGCACATTACAAACAAGACGTTGGTAAACAACGTAACAGACTTTATGCAAATTTGGACTCCGCCTATTCCATAGTTTATTCATTCCTATTCTAAAAGAACGTTTCTCGCATTTTGCGGTGAATGAAAGGTCGAATTTAAATCCTCCAGTAAATTCAAATTTTGGAGAGAGGCGTGTTTGGAACAAAAGCTAAACTAATCAGAGACGTAATTAAAGTGCAAAATAACTTCTTTAAAAATTTTGCTTTTACGATTCGCAAAGTGACGTAATAGTTCTGGAGTTTTCCGTTTTTTAATATTGTACCTATTGACACAGATGTTCAAAATAGCACAAATAATAATGAAAAAAAAAACTGGGCTGCAATGAAAAGTGTGAAAAGATGTGAGCTTGTGGATGTTAAAATATCCAACTGAACAGTAATTTTCTGCGAGTTCGTGCTATTTTGGATATTTAAAGTTTTAGTTTATTTTTACTTTTGAGCCCAAAAATATTTATATCTTTCACACTACTTCCGGTTACTTTACCATACTTTTCTAAAATACAGGTACTATTAAAAGTTTGGTAATTAAAGTCAAAGAAACTCCTTTGCGTTTCTTTGACTTTACTAATCGTTTTAAAATTTTTGTAAAGAGCTATTAAACAATACTAAACGAAAAAACATGAGTTATAAATAGGCGAAGAGAATATTTTAAAAATTAACAAACACTCTAATGGAGATTCAGTATTTCTAAGTTATCTGACCGCTAGAAAACCGCCCGTCAAGGTATGACGGGTGAAAATTGCTTCTACATTTGAACGAAGTAATTGCCTGTTTGGTGATATTTTGATGATTGAAATTTAAACCCTAACTCCCAAGGATTAACCCTATACTCCAGTAAATAGCGTAAAACCTTTACCAATTTATCGTTTCTTCATTCTCATGAAATACTGTCTGGCCATCGATTACATAGAAAGGCTAATATCCGGTTTATAGGCGGAAATGGACGTATATATTAGTTTGTAGGGGTGTTAGTTGGTTTGTTATAGATGTGCACTTTTGCCTCTCTATTATTTAGCCTTAGTTTTGTAAAAATGAAAGTTTGCTCTCAGCAACATTTTTTGAATCTAAAGTATATTCGATCTATATTCTCACGGAAAAAACTAATTGATTTATTTATTCGCAACAAAGTTTTTAGCTTACCATTTTGCTTTTACGTTCCTGAACGGAATGAAAATATTTTATTTTCTTTTTGTTGTTTCCATGGTAACTATTTTTGTTTCCCCGTATTTTATTTTTGAGAATGCAATAAATGAATAAGGCACTAGTGACATTATAAAACGCGTGCTCAAAATCCCATCGTTATTTTCCCTTCTCCCCTGCTAGATTCATTCAGATGGAATCGTCCTTACTTGGCAGATTGCCAAATTACATACAATCCGCGGTCAAACAGTAAGTTTTACCAGTAAAACAGTTAAGTTACTTGATCCAGTTCGGCCTTGTCAAAATAAAGCATTTCCCTGCATGTCAAAAATTACAAAAAAAAAATTTATCAAATTATCATGACGTGGCACGAGTTGCATTGTTGGGGACGCTAGGGGAGCGTTACTTGATCAGTGAACTCGCTTATATATATATGGGGATTTCTTTATGTTTCGAGTGTACATACATAGTACTTTTTGACATTTGAAATTAATTCATGTATTTAAACAAATTGTTACCACTTTGATTTTTATATGTTTCTTTATTTATTTGTTTTAAATACATTGTTGAACCTACTTCAGGGTTTGTTTTATGAAATATCTCGCTTCAAAAACTACAACAGAAAATTATCAGCCATTCCAAGTTTAAGTGTTAAAAGTCACCTGCTATTTTAATTTGAATTTCAAATGTATCCAACACTTTAAGGGAATGCTTTGAATAGCGTTCAGTGAGCAGTCTTGACGTAGCCATTCAGGGTGTATTCATATTTAGTTTTTTTGAGAAATCGCGATTACTTATTGCTTTCATTTGACTGTTTTGAGGTCCTATCATTTTATTTTCCCCTCGCCAACCTCTGCAGCATCATCGTCGACCGGCTCCTAACGATGCTGCTCCTATAGCGAAAACCGTCTCCAGGTTTCGTCAATATCCTAAACTTACACGCATAACTACACGCACCTACACAGACACACACACACACACATATATACATATATACAGCTACACACACAAACACATACATACATACACCTACACACATACACAAACACATATGCTCACATACAAATACCCCTCCCCCCACATCTACACACATACACACAACTACCCACACATTCATGCCTGCACACAGACACACCCTACACATAAACACACATACGCCCCCCACACACACAAACACACACGCCTACATACACACACACACTCGTGGTTGCGAAAAACATAATTTGAATTCAAAGTGACAAAATTCAAATTATTATTATTTTTTTTTTTTTTTTTTTTTTGAAAATATTATGCCCAAATATGAATCGGGTTACGGTTTGAATTTACGAAATTTATGTTTGTATCACAGTATTTTAACTATTAACTTTATAAACGAAAGATAAAAGAAGAATAAATATTAATTTAACCAATTTTTTACCGTTTGCATTTATTGCTGAAACTTAAAATTGGACTTTCAGCACCATATTTCACATACGATCCCACAGAAAAGCATATGCGGATTTTTTCCCCATACGAAACACCTACAATATGTATAATTATTTGATGAACATGATTTTACTGCTTGACTTTGTTTTGAGTTCAGTGAAGCTAATCTACTTCCTGAAAAAATAAATATCTGCGGACGGAATATCGGAAAAATATTTCCTTTGGATGTCATTATTTCAGTGCCATTAATCACGGATAAAAAATCTGTGATTACATCTTTTTTTACGATTAATGTATTACATGTATTACTATCTAGATTAGCAAAAATTACTTTTCCAATGCCCCCCCCCCCCACTCCTTCCGTCTCTACCGTCTCGTCGTATTAGAGAAATCAAAATACAGATGAAGAAAGTCTTCATTCCAAAGAAAAATGATAATGCAAGGAAAATGATGCTTCTCTTTAAAAAATAAAAATCATTTGACTTAAATTGCCCCTAGGAAAAATTTGGTTGGTTCTAGCATTTCTAGCTTAGTGAGCAGCTAAATTTTTGGGAAGTGATGTACATTAATGAATTTGCTAGATTATTAGAATTGATTCAGTTTTTCTTGTAAACAAGGAATTTATCATCAATTTTTAAACTTTATTATTTCTTTGCATTTCTATTAAAAAGTTGGTTCATATCCATTGCAAAATTTTTTTTTTTCTAACAATACGTAGAGGAGAGTATGTTGTATCTTCGGATATTTGTACCTTGGGAACACTGCTAATTTCTAAGAACCAAGTTTATAGCAGCCATGTTTATGAAATCTCTAATAGTAACCTTCACCACTAAATGAGGCCATAGTAAAAATCAGCATCAAATGAGTAAAATTGACGATTTTGGGAGAGAAAGAAAATTTTATGACTTAAAAGTAAATATTTTGTTAATTTTTATTTCATTTTCTGTCTTTGTATTTTTAAATTTAATCAACTGAATTTTGTTATAAAAGCGAAGCACTTTAAATAATTTTCTTAATAAAATAATGATAATGCATCTGGATTGACCATTATTTTGTTTTTTTTTAAAGCACTTTGTGATTGTACCTTGAGATAGCTAAACATTTTGTACCTCAGGGCTCGTTCCAAGGTACAACATATGAATGGTTCTTAACCATTAAGATATTTTTAGGAACATGGAACAATTTTTAAATCTTATTTAGTCTTTTATACACATTTAATGTTAGATAATAATACATAATTCATTGTTTCAGTATTCATGATTTAATTCATATCATGGGGAAAAAAAAATTGTTTTTTGTTTTTGGTACAAAATAGGTTCAAGTATATCGCTGTTTCCGGAACCATGAAGGGTGTACAACAGGTCCCGTGGTACTACAGGATGTGTCCCAAGGTACAATAGAATGTTATACCTTGGGACAGCTTGGAACTTTACTTTAAATGGCTGGAAACACTTTATTTTCAAAGTGTCTTAATTTTTAAAAAGAATATATTGCATAGAAGTATGCTGGGGTATTTTAATGTGACTTTTAGATTTTAAATTTGATTCAAATAATTGATGTTACAAATTAAAATATGAAAAGTGTCCCAAGGTACAACTCCTCTACATTGGACACATAGCACACGGTGTTGGTATCGATAGGAGTCGTCCACAAGTGATGTCACACTTTAATGATGTCACACAGCCTTATTTATAGCAGCCAGCACGTGTTTGCGTCCACTGCCGTAATACATTTCTGTTACCATGGTCACTTCCATATTTTATTTATTTTACAATATAAATTGTACCTCTATGCTCCTTCATAGTTAAATTTCCTACCAAAGTTTAAAACAACACATTTTCTCGGAATTACTCCTCATTTTTCTTTTTCCCCATAGAATCGTAAATAATAAATTTCTATTAACAACTATTCAAAAGGTAGTTGTAATTAAAAACTCGGCTTTCATTGAATTCGCTTTCAAGTGATAAAATAATCACACATTTAATAAAATTGTTTTTACAACAGGAACTACATCTAGTCGAAGTAATACAGAAACAGTAATTTAACATATATTGTATTGTTAAAATAAAATATTTCTGAAAACATTAAATATAATGTAATAATTTTAGTTAATAATTAAAGTATATTTAATTGTCTGCAACAATACCGTCGTAACTGAAAAAAATATACAACACATAATATTTAAATTCAAAACAAGAAACAATACGCTCAGTTTTAAAGTAAATACATTATGTTGTACTAGAATTAATCACAAGGTGTATACCATAACAACCTCTTTTGACTTAAATATTCCAATTATTCAACGTTTTGAGACCAAACGACACTTTTTATTGTCTAAAAATATTTTACGTAACTATGGAAATGAATTGAAATACAGTACGGAGGATATTTAAAATCATAAAATTTCGTTACAAAAAAAAAAAAAAATCTTTAGGATTGAGAGCATTCGAGAATGTTAATGAGGTTGTCATTCTGGAAAGCTAACTTCTTTCGGAAGACGCTTTTGTCAAAGCTTTTGTATTAAATTTTCTAAAGGACATTCTTTTCAGCCTTAAGATGACAAAAATCTCGTTCGTAATCGACGGGTGAAGAAATTTCTTTATGCACCTTCTGCCTTTGAACGTTTTTGGTGAAAGGTTCTGACAGATGCTCTTTACTTTTAATATTTAAATGCGCTGTGTCTTAGCAGCTCTACGTTTTCATGCCAAGTTTGCGTTTTACAATGCGTATTTTTTTTAATATAAATAGTGCCTCTCATTTTTTATTTTAACTATGTAGTAATAACGAGCTGATGTGTGCATCACATGACTTCCTTTTACTCCAATTTTAGTGTCATTTTCCCATTATTGGCAATTTTAATGTGATTCAATAGTTTACTCTCTAAAAATCACCACTAGTGGCCAAATTAAAACCAGATTTTAGAAAAAATCGCCAATTTTGCGCGAACTTGGCGATAAAACTTGGCGACCAAAAAACTAGCGATGTATCGTTAAGTGTAAAGTTAATTTTAACACCACTTAAGTATACATCGAAACTAACAATGATTCCCCCCCCTCCCAAAAGGGGGCGAAAGACCTCTTCAGAAACACCCGAGTGTAACCAAAAGGGGAGGTGCGCAACTAGACCCCACTAGGAGTCTACGTACCAAATCTCAACTTTCTAGGACATACCGTCCTTGAGTTATGCGACATACATACGCACGTACGCATATTCGCACATACATACATACGTACATACGGACGTCACGAGAAAAGTCGTTGTAATTAACTCGGGGAAATGGATATTTCGGGTGTTTATACGTTCTTAGGCACTTATCCGCGTGTGGTCGGGTTGAAAAAAAAAAACTCAACATTAATTCGGGGGTGAGCTGAATTTTGAGTGAATTTTTTTTCGCGAATACAATACTTCCTTTTTTGTAAATAGAAGTAAAAAAACTGCAGATACAAATCCATGGTGTTCGACGAATATTTGCTAAATTTGGCACTGATGTCCTTGGATGCTCAGAATCTTATACGGGGGGACAGAGGAGTCGTCAAAAAATCCATGAAAAGGAATATTTACTCCTATTAGTAACAATGACTACATGTTTGGCATTTTAAAAAACATATAAGAGGTCTCAATTTAAATTTTGAGTCATAAAATTGCTCTTTTCTACTCTTTGATGAAAATTGCACTCTTTTTTTCTTTTATTTAATCCTGATTGTTGTACATGCGTCACTTTAAACACCTTTTAGTTTCGAGATAAATCGTGCAACGCAGCTAGTGAACGATAAAAATATTCCGAATTTTTATATAATTTTTAATTGCATGTTATAGAGTTTAATGTAACTTTTGATTCTTAAAATTACTCTTTAAACGTTTTGAAATAAAAAATTTATGTATAAAATTTCTAAATATTTGTTTCATTCAATCTTCTTTTTGAAAGAAGCTAAGTTTCAAACATTTTTCGTGTAAGTAAATACAAAACGTAAATATGAAACAAAAAAAAAATTACGGATGTTAACTGACTGGATTTACTGATGTGTAAGCGTTAAAACTTTTTTTTTTATATACGTTTAATTTTCAATTAATTCTTCATTAGGCTGAGCTCTTTGTTAAAATATGAGTGTAACTTCAGCCTGCAATGGAAATTGTGCATGCGGGCGACAGATGCCTTGTTTTGTACTCATCGATCGAGTATCATAGTGTTTAGGGGTTGGCCTCGTATTACGCCCTAGGGTGTGCATTAAAACCTTGATCCCATCGACGAATGTTCATAGTGCAGAAAATCCTTAGCGTCCATTTTGTACAACTATGAAGCATGTAAAGCTGTCCCCAGAATACTCATTTGACTTAAATACTCTTGTAAAATTAAATTTCTATGGCAATTTTGCTTCATAAGAGTTTAGCTGCCTACACTAGAGGTAAACTGGGCGACAAACGTCTCAAGTACGTTAGAATTCAAAATTAAGAAAATATTCAGATTTGGCCAACTATCTCAAGAACTCTTGGGCGGTGATGACTCTTGGGATTTTGATGAAACTTGGAATGTATACATAATGATGCAATACAAAACAAATTAATGTGTGTACGTTAAAATTTGGGTGATTATTAGTTTTGTTTTGCATCAATGTATGTACAATCCAAATTTTATTAAGATCGGTCCAGTAGTTCTTAAGATAAGTCACCAAATCTGAAAATACTCTTAATTTTGCATACTAGAGTAATAATGGAATCCCCGATCTGGTACCACATCGAGATGGATGCCATTCCTTGCAATAGTGACAGATGTAAATGAAAATGGGCAATCGACATTACCAATGTTTAAATATAGTATATATCACAAACAGTAATTTTTTTTTTTTTTTTTTTTTTCATGTTTTGCATTTCATTGATTTATTGATTAACGCAAGCGGATCTCAACGAATTTTAACAAAAGAACTTAAAGATGCACGTAAAAGTCTATTTTTTTCCTTCAAGCAAATGAAGTGGAATTCAAAAAATGCTTCAAACGGAAAAGATAAATGATTCTAAATGACATACTAAAGTAATCAAGATTCTGAGGTGGTTGAAGCGAGATAAATGAACTAAAAATAAAAGTAGCAACCGGAAACCACTGATTAAGAAACCCATTACTCAAGGAAAGAATCAAGATTGAAAAAAAGAAAATATCTACATTCATAGCTTTTGCATGCTAGACGAATAAAGTTACTTGTAGATCCTAAGTTCTGGAGTTAAATTGGAAAATTGTAAGTTAAATAAGTTAAATTTTCTTCACCACATAATACCAGTTCACAAATTATCGACTATTAAAAGTTTATGAATCATAAAGCAATGGTTTCCCATGCGGGGAGATAAAAGCTTCTTTGAGGTCAGACACATAAGCACTAGAGGAGCGAAAAAAAATTAAAGATGAAATCTTGTTTTATAATACCAGCCAAAAGTTGCGTATTTGTAAGTACAATAAGCGTATAAAATACTATCAAGTTTAAACAACTTCTTGGAAGTTCATACCATCGCAAGGATTTTTCCAAAAGTAGGGGGAAAAGGCACTTTCTTTGCTAATAATAAAGCTGAAAGTCTCTTTGTCTGGATGTTCGGAGGATGTCTGTATGTATGTAGGATGTCTGGATCTCTGTGACACACATAGCGCTTAGACCGTTCGGCCGATTTTCATGAAATTTGGCACAAAGTTAGTTTTTAGCATGAGGGTGTGCACCTCGAAGCGATTTTTCGAAAATTCGATGTGGTTGTTTTTCTATTTCAATTTTAAGAACAAAATTATCATAAGATGGACGAGTAAATTACGAAACTATCATAACGTGGAACCGTAACATGGGTACAAGCCAGTTGGCGAGAAAAATCACCACACATTATTTGTAAATATACAGGCGAACTAAAAGGCCTTTTAATTTTTCTATTACGGGCAAAGCCGTGTGGGAACCACTAGTTTAAAATGAAAAACAATATTATGTGCTAATCATCATTTTTATCACTGCATGTTTATATTTTAATAATTCATTAGTCATTACTTTCAATTCAATATGTAACTAAATCAAAATATCTCCATTCTGCCCTTGCTATGAGTCGCATAAGTCTATAATCAGATAGCCTTTCCTTCGGGTCAGAAATAAACGAGATGAATGGCTATTGGCGTGACCGATAAAACAGACGCCTATAAGTGGTTTGTCGGGGGCGGAGAGTAACTTCCACCTCATTAATAAAAAATCACCTCATTAATTACAGGGTCACGACCCTCCACTATTCAAAATGCATTTATTTCTAAAGAAATGTTTTTAGCAACCTTCAACATGACAACTGTAACGAGTTGAAACCGGTTTCTTTGTTTTTGTAGACCTGTTGGAGAAGAAAATGCAAGATCATCAAACTTTAAAAGAAAAACTTTTTACGTTGTCAAATACAAACAATGGTGACTCTTACATAACTGTTTAGAAATACGCTGACCTATCAATGTCTCTTTTATATGTTACCTATAGTCTTTACTCATCCGCCGTTTAGTTTGAAAAATTGCTACAAGTGTGTTAATCGAGTTTGCTTCCATTTACATGTTGCCTTTTGAGTAGGGGCAATTAGGATAGTAATGAAACACAAAAATTTACTCCAAGAGATTAAATATTTCCCCCTCATCAGTAACAATAACGTGGTTAAAACTGCATCTAAGAAAATGGATTACATATGAGATTTATGGATTTTTATTTTTCTATAGCTGCTTTTCAAAATGTTCGAAAAATTTGCAAATGGGATTTCTACGCAAAACTAGTCGCCTGCACTGTAATTTAGAAATCTAGATCACACCAACACAAGGATCAAAAAAGTTCATGTAGAAACTTGATACGAACTTTATGAATTTAAAAAAAAAAACTGTTGTGAGGAATACATCTAACCGTAGCATTCTTATGGAAAAAAATATATTCGTTGTGTAAGTTAACCTGTAAGTAAGTTCCTTTTTTGGAATATTTATAATAAAAGATAAAACAAGAATACAGAAATTGAAATGTAGCCTATGCGGTAGCATTTTTTTTTTTTTTTTCTTTTTTTAAACCCTTTAAAATGCAAGTCATTAAAAGTTTTGAAACGTAGATAAAACAAACGCTTTGAGTGAGTGATTGAGTATCTAAAAGTGGATTTCGCAGAGAAAAATGTTTTTTAAAGATTTTTCTTCGCAGTGAGTGGCGTCCCCATTTGTTGACACCACCCACCTACGGCTTTTTTAATTGATGTCTTTTTTTTTTGTGACCATAGCGACCGGGGAATTTGTACTTTCTATTATATTTAAGATTTTGGGCAAAAATATTTCTTCAAAAGTCAACGTTGAGTGATTTTTATGATTGCTTTAAGATACACAATTAGGCGTTTATATACGCTCTTTCGAAGAAACTTACGTGTTACTTCAGAAACCCAAGTAAATTTAAAGTTCTCATGTAACCAAAATTTATAATTTATGTTCATAAATTAAATTTATGAATAGAAATCAATTAAAGTTAATAGGCTTTAAATCGACTCGCATATGAGACAAATAATTTTTCTCCCACAAATATATACTACGATATAATATTCATGTAAAGAAAATTGTTGCTACTTAACCAATTCAATTTATTCTTATCCTGGATGTTTTCAAGTAAAGTACCGCTTTAGGTTTTAGTAAAAATGTATCCAAAGCACTGAAATGTAGTTCGTCGTTGCAAATAAAATTATATTTGAAATTTCTGAGGAAAATAGCCCATAAATTGCCCATTCTTCTTCCAATCATCTAGAACTGAAAATATTCCAGAATTATTAAGCAAGCTGTCATTCTTCAAAATTTTACTTTCTTTTGTAAGACGTCGTTTACTGAATCTTTTGTATTAACTTTGCTAAAGGGCATTTTACTTGGAACTTTGAAGTGACAAAATGTTTCGATGTAATCCACAGATTAAGAAATGTACTTATGCATTCTCTGCCTTTAATATCTCTTCAAAAGATTTTCGCAAATGTTCTGTATGTTAGAAATTAAAAGTCTTATGCAATCGTAAAAGCAAAATATTTTCAACCTTGCATTCTACTTTTATAAAAAGAAGAATATATTTTAGAAGAAAAATATCATTTTTTATTCAAGTTTCTTTTCAAATACGTAGGAGTTGAAGTGAATGATTACTTTTAAAACACTGAATTAATTTTAATTCAAAACTACTTTAGTGACATTCACAGATGTATTTATATCTACATTGTAAGTTTAAGAATCGCTAATTTTCTAATAAACGAGCTGATGTGTGCATCACATGACTTCCTTTTACACCAATTTAATGTTATTTCCCTATTGCAATTTTAATGTGATTCTCTCTCTAACTCTCTAAGTATCACTAACAATGACCACATTGAAACCAGATTTAAAAAAAAAAAAAAAATTAATTTGAACTCTGACATCTTGAATTCAAATTATGTTTTTCGCAATCACGAGTTGCGACAGGGCCCTATTCATTGGGGGCTATAGTTTCTAGAAACAGTTCCTGTCCCCCAAGCTTACCTCTCCTCCTGGGCGGTTATGTGTGTGTAGTTGCGTGTGTGCGTACATGTGTAGGCTTGTGTGTGTGCGTAGACCTGTGTGTATGCACGTTGGCGTGTGTATATGTGTAAACGCTTGTGTGTATGAGCGTATGTGTATGTGTGTGTGTAGGACATGCACGCCATCAACCAGGAGAATTGGATTCCAGGAGGCAGTGCTCGGAGCCGCGCCTGCAGAGGACGGTGGGCGGTGGTGCTGGTGTCCCTGGTCCAAGCTGAAAAAGGAACCACAACATCAAGGACGGTCAAATGAAAGCAATAAGCAATCGTGATTGCTCAAAAAAAAAACGACAAATTTGTCGCCAAATTGGTGACAAAACTTGGTGACCAAAAGACTGACGATATATCGCCAAGTATCCGCCAAATTATAACACCACTTGAGTTTGCATCGAAATTAACAATGAATTCCCCCCAAAAAGGTGCAAAAGACCCCTTTAGAAACACCCGAATGCAACCAAAATGGAAGGTGCACAACTAGACCCCACTAGGAATCTACGTACCAAATTTCAACTTTCTAAGACATTCCGTTCTTGAGTTATGCGACATACATACGCACATACATACGTACATACAGACGTCACGAGAAAATTCGTTGCAATTAACTCGGGAACTTCAAAATGGATATTTCGGGCGTCTATACGTTCTTAGGTACATATGTACGTGTGGTAGGATCGAGAAAAAAACTCAACATTCATTGGGGGTGAGTAAAATGGAAATTAAAGCCGATTTTTGAGTGAAAATTTTTTCGCGAATGCAATACTTCCTTTTTTGTAAAAGGAAGTAAAAATGACTATTGACATGGCTGTAATAAAAAAAATAAAGTTTTAATTATATTTATAAGAAAATTAAAGGTTAATGTAATTTAGCTTTTAATATACAGTCAATTTTAATGCAACTAAACATTTACAAATAATGAACAATTAATAGCTCACTATTCTCATTCCCACTTCGTGTTTCCTTTCCCTTATTTTAATTAATTATTAATAGAGGAACGCAAACATAAGATGCCTCTTGCTATTTCAGATGCTTAGTAATGCTCAGAAGTACAGCATGAATCCTTAATTAAACATGTAATTATCTTTATGGCTTTAGCTGATGGAAACCTATGTAATAATGTGTAGCGCTTCATTAGTGTATCTTTCTGAGATCTCATATTTTATGTTACTTACATTTCTGTTTGTGTCTTATTTAAATGTCAGCGGTAAGTTTTTTTTTTTTTTTTCTTTTTCACGTTAAAGGGGAAAAAACTACTCAACCAACTTTGCCAGGGAAGACGCTAATAGGCATGGAGTTTTTATATACAATGCGTGCGTTATTCACTCGTTATGAATTTAATTTCCAAGAAAAAACGAGCTGATGTGTGCATCACATGACTTCCTTTTACTCTAATTTAATGACATTTCCCCATTACATGCAATTTTAATGTGATTCAATAGTTTACTCTCTAAATATCACCAACAGTGGCCAAATGGAATTTAGATCTAAAAAAATAAAAAAATCGTCAAATTTGTCGTCAAGTTGGAGACAAAACTTAGCGACCAAAAAGACTGGCGATATATCGCCAAGTGTCCGCCAAATTGTAACACCACTTGAGTTTACATCGAAATTAAAGATGATTTCCCCCCCAAAAAGGGGCAAAAGAAACCTTTAGAAACACTCGAATGCAACTAAAAGGGGAGGTGCACAACTAGACCCCACTAAAGATCTACGTACCAAATTTACACTTTCTAGGACATACCGTTCTTGAGTTATGCGAGATATATCCGCACATACATACACACGTACATACAGACGTCACGAGAAAACTCGTTGTAACTAACTCGGGAATCGTCAAAATGGGTATTTCGCGTGTCTATACGTTTTTAGGCACTTACACGTGTGGTCGAGTCGAAAAAAAAACTCAACATTCATTCGGTGATGAGCAAAATGGAAATCAAGGTCGATTTTTGAGTTTTTTTTTTTTTTTTTTTTTTGCAAATACAATACTTCCTTTTTTGTAAAAGGAAGTAAAAAGCAGAAACTATAACGCAAATAGATTCTAATATTAAAATTCATGTCACAACTATTTTTACTACGCACAATTTGCTTCGTTAGCTGTAAAATAGATGTTTCCGACCTGTATCAAACATTCGTACTCAATAGATTTGAGAAATTTTTCAAATTACTCTAGATTAGCTTTATCGATTTCGACACAAATCACCCTGTCATATTTTTTGTCACCAGCATGTTTGATATTATATAGTAAGTGAACTTCGGTTATCTAGCTACATACAGATTAGCTTATATTGCCATTACCAAAAATAGAAAAATATCAAGAGAAATTGTTTCAATCGGTACTATGCTTGGAATGGTTGAAACAAAATTGTGATGAGTATAAACTAGGGTTCCCAATCCCGAAATCCTCATCCCGAACCCCGCAGGATCCCGCGTGATGTTTTGCGGGATTTTGCAATCCCTTAAGATTTCCAATCCTGCAAAGATTTTCCGTGCAAATGTTTTCCAACTTTTGCCGCTCATAAAATGAATTATTTCACAAGCATCATCTGAAGTTTGAATCACCTTCTTCGAATATCTTCAAAACAAGCATAAGAGACTTTTTGTCTCATAACGATGAAAGGTGAATTTGCCATTTTAGAACACACTAAAATTATAGTATATTTTTCTGAAATTGAATTTGTATTCTCCTTTGAGTTTTCATACGTTCATCAATTGAGAAAATGCGTAAAAATATTAACATTTTTGAAAACCATCTCTAATGTTCGAAACCCAGAAAATTGCTTTAAGAGAAGTTTGAGAAAGTGCATCGCAAAACCGCCGGAGTAGCCTGAATGCAATGTTGGAATGCTTCTGTAAGCAAAAGAAATGCACACTTTTAACTTACTAAAAGTTCACAATATTTTTCTATGAAGAAGAAAACAATGAAAAAAATGACGGCGTCACGTGCGGGTTCGACCCACCGTCCGCAAAATGACCTTTTTCTTGGAATGGCTTTAATACAAGGTGTTCGAAAAGTTCTTGACACATTTTTAAAAAATCATAGAAAAGCAAAAAATGTTCTCATGATTATGCGGTTCGCACAAGAATAATCCACAGGTTCACGAATTGTTTGGTGTGTACATTTGTCAACTTGTGTCGTATATTGCTAGCATTGAAGATCTGAAAATACGAATTACCCGAGTAGGCGTAACTTTATCCGCAGTCCATCTGGCTAGAACATGTGATAAACTTGAGTGCTATTGGTTTGAGCTACAAATGAAGCTTTTTTCTTTTTCCTTTTTCTTTTAGCAATCACGATTGCTTATTGTTCTCATTTGACTGTTTTGATGTCCTATGATTTTATTTTCCCCCGCCTTCCTCTGCAGCACCCCTGTCAACCGGCCTCACGATGCTGCTCCTCTTGCGAAAACCGTCTCCAGGTTGCATCCATATCCTACACACACACGCATACATACACACACCTACAAACTCACACACCTACACACACACACACACACACACATACACGCACACATGTCTGCACACAGACACAAACACACATGCCTACATACACACACACGCTAACGCTTACACGCATACGCGCGTACACACGCAGCACTGCAAACACAACACGCATACGCGCGTACACACATAGCACTGCAAACACAACACGCACACACATGCATAGATGCATACATACACACACACACCCGCGCATACATACACACACACACGCGCGCATACATACACATACACACACTCGTGATTACGAAAAACATAATTTGAATTCAAGATACCAAAAATTCAAATTAATATTTTTTTTCTTTTTTTTTACGATGTCATAGAAAATTTGTGAACATGGGAAAAATTCTTAAGCAAACCGAATATTCAACAACAATTTGTTGTCTTTCTACGAAATTTTTAAGTCTTATTATTTGTCAGACACCATACATATTTTTATACTTATAGCAGTTTTTTGGTATTCTCATATCGTCGGTTTAGAGGAAAAAGTCACTAAGTGCATGTTAAATCGATTTTGTAATGTTAGCACGTTTGGTTACTAGAAGCTGGGATAATTAATCCAAAATTACAATTATGCAGGCTTAAAGCAAAAATTGAACATTAAGAAAAAAAAATATTGCAGCAAAAAATCGTCCATATTTTTTTTTAATGATAATAACTATATTTTACATTTTTCCACATTTTCAGAAATTAACCAAAACGCACTTAGTGAGTTTTTCGTTTTTCCTCTAAACCGATAATATATTTCTTTAAAATAATATGCAGTTTAAAACGTATTATGCAAACATTTTGATTTTAAACAATATTCCAATTTCAATAACCTTTGTTCTGCTTCGATACGTTAACAGCAATTTTTAACTTGCCTTACAAATATGTGAAGCCTATATTTTTAATTCCTACGTAATAAAATAATTGTTGACAAAATTAAATTTCTCTGAGAAAATGTTGATGTTTTAAAGAAGATTAAAACGAAATACATCGCAATTGCTAACATTCTGAGGCATTTAAATTTCATACTGACTTATCAATTTTCATTGTCTGAAGCACTAAAATGCGCATAAATTTGAATAGTAATCCTATTCAAATTTGCAAAAGGAATTAATAACAGTGACTATTTTACGGAAATTTCTAATGAGTAAAAGGAAACATTTTGTTTCCATAAGTTATTATTTTTACAACACAAGGAAATGCAATTATAACAACAGATAAACAACAATTCGTAGTTAATTTTGAAAAAGATATTTCTCTAAGATAAAAGTATTGCGTTCCTGACGAATAACGGTTTTAATTCGGCTTTATAACGAAACGTGATAAATGTAAAAAATTACACTAACGTATCGATAGGATAAGTTGGGGAGGAGGAAACAGAATTTCAATGTTCAAATTTTAGATCCTTCACTTTCTTTGTTGCAAATTTGAGACATAAGGTTTTGTGTATTGTAACTGGGTATAAAAACTTTGACTTTATGATTGTTTGGTAACGAATGAAATCATGTCTACATTTACCCCCAGCGTGTTTTCTTTTATCCCAGAGGATGGGTGGTAAATGGAAGCACCCCATGTATTTCCCCATAAGGTATATGTTGGTAGCTAATCGTACTATAGACAATCAGTTTAAAAGTTTAATAAGTCCTATACTTACAATCTGTGGCCCGTTGATCACATGCGGCACGCTGAATTCTCTTAATGTAATCGAAAATTATTTAAAATGCAAAAGTTTAATTATGAGCTGAATTTGTATAAACTCTACACAAAATTATAAATTACACTAAAATCCCCCCCCCCTCCAAATATAAAATAAAGTCTAGAGTTATTTTTATTTTCCCGAAGGTACAGAATTTAAAGAGCAAGTGAAAACAACTTAATTGTACATCGAAAATGGTAAGAGAAGGTAAAATTCACAAATAAAAGTTTTCAGTAACCTTTCAGATGGGAAGTAAAACTAGCTGGAAAATGTAAGACCACTAAAATTTAAAAAACAACTTTTTCACAGCGTTATCTTCAAACAATAATAGTGTATACACAATTGCTTGGAAAAATATAAAACTCTTCTACTTCACCCACTAACAGAGTGTGGTAATAGAATTTGCATCCTTATGTTTTTATTTACCCCTACTGATCCTACATAACTTATTACTTATTATGTATTCTGAAAAGGTAATTGAATGTGATTGCAGCTGGTAACTGACACTTTGGGAAAATATCAAGGGTTGAGTAATAACTGATAGTTAATAAAATGTTGTACTACTACAACATTTTGATAAACTAATTAAGTGACTCTCAAAAGTTATTTAGACCTGTGTAGCTTTATTATTATTATTATCATAACCATTTTTTACATTCTTGTGCTGCAGCACCGTCAGCAGTGACTGACACGAAAGGAAAAAAAATACTGGATAAAACATGATAGTCTAGTAAAATCAGTCAGAAAAAAGGATGTTTCTACAAAGCAATTACTGCCCAAGGTTTTTCTTCAGAGAAAGCATGGTTATGTCTTCCTAAATAACACCTAAAAATTTCCGTCTTCTTGCTATACGCTTTCTCCCTTTACTCTCCCTCTTACCCCTTACTTACTTACTCTCTTTACTCCCTTTTTGGGGGGAGGGGAGCAAGGAGGAATAATTCAACTGGGGGATCATTTCTAAGGTAAAGTTTTACTCTAAGTCGAAAAAGAAAATAACTGAGTGATATGCAGTTGAATCCGTCGCAACATACTTTATGGGAACGCAAATTTAATCATTGTAACGGGTATTTCGTTGTAAAAGATTTCAAGCAATGAAATGACAATTAAAACAGGATTGAACATTTATATACTACTTCGTTGTAATTGATATTCGTGCATTCGTGTTCGCTGTAATAAGGTTTTAATTCACTATGAGAGTATCAATTTTTCAATCTCATTTTATACGCCAAATTCAACGACAGCTGCATCATGGTGAAACCATAAATTCTTTAAATTTAATTACTACAATCGAAGTTATATCGCTGTTTAAGTTCTACGATTAAACAAACTTAAAAAAGCAAAAGTATTTCTTAAATTTTTAATTTAAATACTGTTAATACATATTATTAATCGTAACACGTGTTTTTCAAAAAATTTAAGTGAAGAAATTCCTTAAAATTTGCAATTTCTAATATTTAATGATGGATTACATTTGCTACAGAAGTACACTTGTCTTTGAATACATCATTTCTTTCGGGTGTCATTTTTGTTAAAGCATTGTAAAATTCAAAATCTGCATTTTTTTTTTGTTCAATACAAGCAGGGTTTATTTATTTCTTTATTTATTTTAACGATGCGCATATTTGATACAAACTTAGAATGTATTTCTGACGAAATATATTCGTTTAAAGAATATAAAATAAAAAACAAACTTAAAATCAATTTCCAGAAAAATTGCTGATTCCTCACATCGTTTGATTTAAAATGTATATTAAATTCTTCATCATTCCACTGTGTTTCACTAATTGTTCAGCTCAAAATAGCGATGTTTCCAAACTGCCAAATTGCTAAAAGTGTAAGGCCTTGAGGAAAATAAGAGGTTAATGTTAATATAAGTTGCTCTTTAATTTGTCAACGGAAAATTCCCAACATTAACATTATGACTCGTTATACTTGATGAGGATGCAATCGCAGAAGTGCTAATCTCAGTTGACTTCATCTAATCCTTTAACCTTTAAGAAAGTAATGTTTCGGTTATGAAACTAATTTTAGCTTTTGAATGAAACCCAGTATAATTGTATCTCGCTAAGTGGAAGTAAATTCTAGTGCGCTTGAGTGACTTTCATCTCGTCTTTAGTTAAAGATATTAACTTTATTCTTTCTCGCCAGAATGGTTTCCGTTGTGAAATTATAAGTTTAGTCCTTGAATATGGCAACACTGAAGCAAATCACTAGCGTTTCAGGCATCGAGAAGCAAAGGTGTGTAAGCGACAAAAATGTAAATTTCAAGTTAACTAATGCAAATGATAGGTAAATATCGTCATAGGATTGATATCTTAGTAAGGTAAGTATATTTAGTATAAGATATTAACTTTAAACTTCTATGTCAGAACGGTTTTCACTGCGAAACTATAAATTTAGTTTTTGAATATGGCAATACTAAACTAAATCACCAACTTAAATTGAGGCACTTGAAAGCAAAGAGGTATAAGCGACAAAAATGTACATTTTCGAGTTTATTATTGCAACTGATAGGGTAGATATGGACTGAAAGAATAAACATTGTCTAACACTGCTAGCCAACGTGATTTGGCAAAATTTATTATTGAAACTGCCGGCGTGTTTTTTAATATTTGCTCTCACTTTTCTTAAAATATGTCTTTAACACTTACATCCTATTTTCTCCTCATAGTAAAAAGAAGTACGGTTTAAAAGAAATTCTGGAAGGAAGTCTGTGATGGACGTGCGTCCAGGAAACCCCATAGCACTTACAGCCTTGAAATTTTGTACAAAATTACTTCGAGCCTCGGGTGTGTGCACCTCGGGTTTTAACTTATTTTGAATTCGAATAAGTGTTTTTTGTAATTAATTTTTTAAGCTGAAATGTCCCGTGAATTGCCTATTATTGCCTATTAAAATGGTGAAAAATCACTTGCACATATTAATATTATATATCGTTGAGTAGAGTTTTCTGCGTTGTACGCAACTTGTTTCAATGCTCTAACTTAAATACGGCGGGAGTTATTTTCGTTTTTAGCTCGAACTTTTTTAGGCTTTGCTAAAATTTCGGCACTACTTTCCTTATTAAAATTTTCATTAAAAAGCGAAGGAATTATCCGAGTTTTCTTTTTGACACCACTGGAAAGAGTGGCGTTTTTTACTCCCGATCTAACTCGACCTATGGTCGAAAATCTGAGCTTCTGTCTCCAAAGGAAAAGAGTTAAGGGCTGTTAAAAATCAAGTTCGAATGATCTCATCTTCATTAAGATTATTAATGTTTTATTTGACGTTGCAATAGTTACGTCTTTTCGATTCGCATATTTCTTCTTTATTATTCACAAACTTTAAGGGTTTCGATTTTAACGGAAAATCTTAGACTCAACTCAATTCAAGCCTCGAGCTAAAAAGCAAAATATGTTACTAGAGACCACGAATATGAAAGCGACTTTTCAAACGTACTAAACTGCAGTTTTTTAATGCTCATGAGCCTCTTAGCCCTTACGGCTTGCAAGTTGGTACACTTTTTTTTTTTTTTTTGAAACTCGGGGAAGGGATGCTTTTTGGTCCAAAGGGAGCTTATAATGCGTTTTTAATCTGTATCTTTCTTATTGACGTTTTACATCTTTGCGAAACATAAAAGATTGCGAAGTAATCTTCGGGGGTTGGTGAGCGTTAACGAGCAAGGGACAGAGCCCCTTAGTTATTTCAAAAATTGAAAAATCGAAATGTAATGAGAGAAAGTGAATATCTCATTTAAAGAAAGCAATTAGTTTGCATGATTTTTATACCATAATAGTTTCAGATTGGAGTGAAAGTTAGGTTTTAATTTTTAAAATTGTAAAAAATATATTTTTTAAAGAGAAAAACCACAAGGAATGGTAACGTAAAATTGCGGAGCAAAGTGAAATGGTGAAGTATAAGGTAAATGTACCAGTAGTGGCCACTTTAAGCTTTATATTTTAAAAATAAAGATTTTAGGGGTCCCAGTGGATTCAAACTTGCAGGAGGTAGACCTCAGGCTATAGTGTAGTGGGTAGTTCAAGGAGGAGTAGGTAGAGCATCATGGAAAATTGTTATCAACTATTTCATACGGTCGCCTGGATTGTCGATGTTTTTTCAGCTGTCTTCTAACGCTTCTCCTTAACGAGGTATATAAACATTGTGTTGTATAATGAATAGAACAATGCTCAAAAATAATATTTTTAGAGCTGTAACCATGTTATGAAATGTGAAAGATCATGTTCGGAACGTTTTCAACTCGAAATAGTTGCAATTTTGACTGACAGTTTACCTGGCCACTACTGGTACCAAAAAAGTTGGGAAATTCAAAAGTGACCACCGAGTGGCCACTATTGAATCGGGAAGGTTTTTCATAAATCAAATCAATTTTCCTTATAATAGGTTGTAATCTCTTTACATAAAAACCTGCCTCATTTCTGACACAATATTATTGTGTGATCTAGTAGTGGCCATCCGGTGGCCACTTCTAAACAGCAATATGGCCACTACTGACTCATGTACATTATATAATGGCCACTGATGGATCAAATTTGAGATTTGAAAAAAATTGAACAAATTGACATTCTGGCATTTTTAAAAAAATGGGACGATTAAGGAAGAGAAGGGCTATAATATGCTCATTAAGTTCAGGTGCGGATCCAAAGGGGGGGCAATGGGGGCAATTGCCCCTCCCTGGGAAAATCAGGGGCGCCAGTAGGAAGGGGGCACCGAAAGCGTCCCTGGACGAATATTTAAATACCAAAAAGAAAGAACGAAAGATAGTTGGAAAATTTATTTGTCTCATTCACCAGTTCTCAACCTGTGTGAAGTGGGGCGCTTCCGTGCCCCTCTAGAGGGCGCAATATCCGCAAGTTATGAGCTTTCTTTCTGAATTTGGTAGGAAAATTTTGGAATTGGGTACAAAACAAAGACATTTGGAAAATTTATTTGGTTCATTCACCACTTCTCAATCTGTGGGGAGTAGGGCACGTCCCTTAGGGGCGCAATATCCACAACTAATGAATTTTCCTTCTAAATATAACGGGCGGGGGGAGTTTTGGAATTAGGCACAAAAGAAAGAACAAAATTTATTTTTCTCATTTACAATTCTAAACCAATATCAAGTAGGGCGCTTCCACGCCCCTCTTAGGGGCGCAATATTCGCAACTTAAAAAATTTCCCTCCAAATTTAGCGGAAAAGTTTTGAAATTGGGTATAGAAGAAAGACATTCAGAAAAGTTATTTGGTTCATTCACCAGTTCTCAATCTGTGGGGAGCAATATCCGCAACTAATGAGTTTTCCTATGAAATTTAGAGAGGAAGTTTTGGAATTAGATACAAAAGAAAGAAAGATATTTGGAAAATTTGTCTCATTCACCGGTTCTCAACCTGTGGGAAGCGAGTCGCTTCCACGCTCCTCTAGGGGGCGCACTATTCGCAACTTTTTTAATTTTCACTCTAAATTTAGGGGGGGGGGGAGGGAGTTTTGGAATTTGGTACAAAAGAAAGAAAGACATTTTAAAAATTTATTTGGTTCTTCCACCGGTTCTCAGCGCTCCCGGGTGGCGCAATATCTGCAACTTATGAGTTTCCCTATACATCTACTAGGAAAGTTTTGGAATTGGGAACAAAAGAAAGAGAGACATTTGGAAAATTTATTTGGCTCATTTACCGAATCTCAATCTGTGGGGCGCTCGCGCTGCTTAGGGGACGCAATATCTGCATTTTATGATATTTATATCTCTACATTTAGGGGAAGTTTTGGAACTGGGTGCAAAAGAAAGACATTTAATTTTTTTTTACGTCATTAACCGTTCCTCAACCAGTGAGGAGTGGGGAGCGTATGCGTCTGCGTCTGCTTAGGGGCGCAATATCATGAGAATTGCCCGTTCTCAACAGCGGATACAGAAATTTTTCAAGTGAGGAACGGATTGATTTTAATCATTCAACCTTTACTACGTATCCTCGTTACACATGTTAATAACACAGATTTAGGTCTTCAATTCTGAAACATTTCTACTTGAGAACTCTGCCCCCCCCCCCACCCCCTTTTTCCTACTATTATCGAAGATCATCTAAAATTGCGTTTTTTAACATTCAGTAATAAAAACACTGCTTGGGAGGTCCTCCTACAGGGGCGGCCCTTCTTTATCCTCCTTAGAGTCCCTATATAAAAGCGTAGCTTCTATATAGGGACTCTAATCCTCCTAACTTCATCGAAGAGCGTCAAAAATTCCATTATTGACTTCAATTTCTAAAAATTTTCGGGAGAGACTTTCAGAATTCCATTTCTTCGTTTATCGTTAAAGCTGGCTTGCGATTGTGTTTTTTATTTATGATTTTAGTTTTCAAAAATGTCCGAGGGAAGGGATGAATCTCTCCCCTCTCTGCCATCACCGAAGATCGTCAAAAATTGCGTTTTTGAAACTTCGATTTCGAAAAATGTTCGCGTGAAAGTTCCAAATCCAAACCGTTCCACTAACGCCTAACGTCATCAAAGAGATACTACAATTACGTCTTTAGAATTTTAATTTCGACAAAATTTCCAAGGGAGAGCCTCCTAACCTCTCTTTGCGAAGCATCATCGAAGATCGTCTGAAATTGCGTTCATGAAACTTTTTCAAAAAAAAAATACACATAAACCTTATTCCTTCCTTCAACATTACGAAAGATAGTTTACAATAGCGTTTTTATGACTTAAGTTTTGAAAAATATCTGGACATAGGGGGTTTGGAGGTGAAAACACCCCGAGCCATTGGGTTTAAAATAAATGCCAATTCAAGTACAGTAGTTTGAGCAAAAAAAACACCTTCAAAAGGTATTTTTGATTTAAAAAAATCCACTTCATCAAAAAACCTCCTCCCGAGGGTATTTTTGATTAAAAAATGGTCCCATGTGGCGCAACCAGAGGAGGGGTCCACAGGACCCGTACCTACCCCTGAATGCTGAGTTGATGTTTTTTTCTTCAGAAGCATTCTTTCTTACTGAAAGGAAGAAAGGAACATGTCATAGGGATAGAAAAGTTATTTTAACAAGTAAAAGAAATGTTAGGAAAAAAACCTTCATTATTTTTTTAAAAAATCTTTAAATTAAAACCTTTAACAGTTGCAGATTCTTGGTCAGCTAATTTGTTCCATCTCGCTTCTGAAAATAAGAATGCTGTGCGCGAAGTTTATCCCTCCCCCCCCCCATCAAAAATTATTACAGATAGTCTCAAATTTTGTTTCCTGGTCTTTAATTTTGTAGAGATTACTCAGGAGGAAGAGCCCCGAATACCCCGCCATCTAACAACACCAAAGATCGTCTGAGTAGCGATTTTGAATCTTCAATTTCGAAAAATTACCAGCCCCTTAATCTTATCAAATATAGCCTACAACTGCATTTTTAAGAGTTCAATTTCAAAAAATTCCTGGGGCGGTGCCTTTGAAATCCGTCCCTCTAATATCAATAAAAAATGTCGAAAATTGTGTTTTTAAAGCTACAATTTTGCTAGTTTTTAGGGTATGAACCTCTGAATTTTTCCCTCTAATATCACTGAAGGAAGTCTAAAAACCTTTGTTTTAAGGACTTCAATTTTGAAAAACTTCCAGAAGAGAGTCGCCCCTGGAACTCCCCTCTCCTCAATATCTTCAGATAGTCAAAAATTTCGTTTTTGACTTGACTTGATTCTCTTAACGCCTAGTGGCGTATGAGGCCGCTAGCGTGGCATTCCATCCCAACCGGTTTAATGCCTCCTCCCTGGCACTCCCCCAGCTTGGCCAACCAAAGGCATTTCTTTCTGGAGCTTCAATTTTGAAACATTGGCTGAGGGTGGTAAATCGACTCAAAAAATCGATATTCTAGTAGTTCAATAATTCTTGGCATTCTAGGGCTTTTTTACCGTTTGATAATAGCCTATTCGCATCCATGACATTTCCTAAACCCCAGTTCTTTCTTTAACATCCACAAATGCAGTCTATAATTACGTTTTTAAGACATAAATTTCAAAAAAATTCTGGGGAGGGCCCCGAACATTTAATATAACCCCCCCCCCTTTAATATTACCAAAGATCATCTCCCAGTTTTGACCTCTCAACGGTCCTGTTAGTTTTTGTATGTGTGTTATATATTACATATATGCCATATGTCTGAGGGAATTTTTTTAAAGTGCTCCCCCTCCTCCCCCCCCCCCCTTTCAAACGGAAAAAAAAAACTATTTTCAAGTTGTGCACCTACTCTTCTTTTAAGTTCAGATGGATTGCAATTGCGTTTTTAAGACTACAATTTTGAAACATTTTTTGAAGAATCCCCATCCTCCTTCCGCTAACTTCATCGAAGATCGACTGAAATTGCGTTTATGGCAGGTGCACAGTCCCTCAAATTATCATCCCCATCGCCTCTCCCTTGCATTCGCGCTTACATTTTTGCATTTTGTTATTTAATGCTATACTAAAACAATTGTTTACACTGAAAACGTTATGCGCATCAATTACTTTTATTGCAATAATAAATCACAATACCTTTTGTATTTTTTTTTTCTTGATGGAGCGAGTGAGGGGGAGGGCACCACAAATTAACGTCCTAGGTGTCACCCATTGTGATAACTCCACTATAAAATCCTATTATGTCCTACATTAGTTTATTTAAATTATTTTTCGCTTCCAGTAGCAATGCATTTTTACTAAATATTTTTTTTCCCTAGCGGGAGAATAGTTAAATGTTCAAAAGTATAGAAAATGTGGATAACAAACAAAAAATGTGATTTTTCTCTTTGCGAATTCATTTGGTGGGGGGGGGGGGGCAGGTGTGTGGGGAGCCGAAATTGAAAAAAAAAGTGCCCCCTCCTGAGCCGAATCCTGGATCCGCGCCTGATTGAGTTTAAAATGTGGTAATTGATAGGGTAGGCCCACTGTTTAAAAAAGCCACAAAAATATGCTTTGCTGTGGCGACTGCTAGTGCGTTTACCTCTTCTATGAACAGGCCCGGATTACTCAACAGGCCATCCCCTAGGCCAATACGCCCTAGCCTAGGGGCGCATATCCGGGGGGGAAATTATTAAATAGCTTGTTGGTTTTTTTAAAAAAAAACAGGAATTTGGCGCGCTAATACAAAAAGAGAAGAAAGATTCTACTAATTCTACTAGAACCGAGAGAGCAACCTGCATGCTGAGCAGGTAAAAAAATGAAGGGGGAAGGGCATAATGCTTGATTGAAGTAATAACTTTTCTAAGCAAAGCAGATAGTTTTTAATTTTTAGATTTAAACAATTATTTCTTGAAAATACAGATTTTTTTAAGGTAAAACGCTTATTAGAAGTAAGTCGCACACAGTAAAATTAGAAAAAGCCATAATATATCAAATTCCCAGTTACAACATTTGTTTATGGAAAAAATTTTCTCTTTGGTATCCTAAATTATGTCAGTAAGTATGTGTTTTGCAATTTATAATCTATTGATTCATATTTATGACTGACTGATGATCCCTGACTGCTAATAGTCAGGGACACCCAAAATTCAAATTTTTTGGGATGGGGAAATTATCAGTTTACCGGATGAAACTTCAAAGCTTACCGAATGAAAAAGGAGCATGGTAATACTAGTAATTTTCTAAATTATCTGTGACTAGCACTACTAGTAGTTACTAAAATTATATTTACAATAAATAGCATAAATAATCAGAAAAAAATAAAATATTAAAGTACCTAAAAAAAATTGCCAGACAATACCAGATATTTACCGGCAAAGTTTTATGATTGGTTACAAATGTTGTAAAATTTCCGAATTTGCGAAATATGTAACATTTAAGGACTTTTTAAAAATTTTACCTTTGAAAATTCCCTGATTTCTGTATTTTATCGATGTACAAAACGTCCGTAATTAATTCTTCAGACCAATTTTATTTTCTAAAACTTGCTACTTTTATTTTCATTAACTTAACACATAGCTGAGAATTAATGATATTTTTTATGAGTCTCTTGAATGTTGAATCAACACGGATGACTTAAAATTTTTGCATCGGATGCGGTCGGCAAAATTAGAAGTCTAAAAGTGCTCAACTACACAATAAGACATATAAGGTGGGTTAAAAATAATGCTAAATACATAATTATAAATGTCCAAAAGGTAAAATCACAAGGAATAGAAAAAGGAGCGAGTATTAAAGAAGCAGATGCAATCGGATTCAGAAATGTGTGAAAAATTGGGATTAACACGTAATAGCGTAAAAAATGGCCAAGATACGTAAGTTAAAGCTAATGTGTAGAATTCGATAAATATGCATGTTCTTGAACTCAAAATCCATGACCAATAGTGAATTTGAAAAAACTTTTGAGTACTTTTTGCCAACATTCATGACTTTCCATGACTATTTTTGATCATAGCCGAAATCCATGACTTTCTAGGTGCATGGACATCCTGCTTTAGTAGTATTGAAAACTTATGCTACCAATTTCCTATATGCATTGATATACCTTGGTAAATTGTAGGAAACAAATTATCCTAGAATTACAATGAATTGTGTACTTACTATTTTTTTATGAACTAGTGGTACCAGCACGGCCTGCCCGTAGTAAAAAAAAATTAAAAGGTCTTTTGGTTCGCCTATGTATTTACAAATAATGTATGCTTATTTTTCTCGCCAATTGGCTTGCCCATGTTACGGTTCCTCGTTGTGATAACTTGGTAATTTACTCGTCCATCTTATAATTTTGCTCGGGAAAATGTTCTTAAAATTAGAATAGAAAACGAAAAAATCGAATTTTCGAAAAATCGCTTCGAGGTGCACCTCCATGCGACAAACTAACTTTGTGCCAAATTTCATGAAAATCGGCCGAACGGTCTAGGCGCTATGCTCGTCACAGACATCCAGACAGACAGATCCAGATATACAGACAGACAGACTTTCAGCTTTTTTATTAGTAAAGATGATTTCGTCGTGATAATAATTATTCAGTTCATACTTATCAAAGTTCATATGTAGAATACTTATATAAGTAGAGTACATTCATTTTCTTTTACTTTATTTTTTTACATTAGCGTACAAAAAATACAAATACAAATTTTCTACCAAAAAACTTTTTATTTTATCCTAAGTATACGTATGTACTTTGAAGAAAGAAATGTATAATATAAATTTGATTAATATATTGGTACTTAATGTAACTATCATATTAAGACAATTTTATCCATCAGATCTTTGAATTTAAAGTGAGTAATGTGAATTCTAAGGAAAGGATGTCAGATGGCCACTACTGACTCATGCATGTGTACACTACTGCAAATCTCAGATTTTGGAGTGGCCACTATTGGATCAAATTTGAAGTTTAGGAAAAAATGGATAAAAATTTGAAAAAAATTGAAATTCTGGCATTTTTAGAAAATGGGACGATTTAGGAATAGTAGGGCTATAATACGTTCATTAAGCTAAAAAATTGGAATTAATATTGTAGACCTACAGTTTAAAAAAGACATAAAATATGCTTAACTGTGGCTTCTACTAGTGCGTTACCTTATACTTTGTTTTTAACCACCTAACTGGGAACATTTTAACACAGTTAGTAACACACGTCGTCTATTCTAGTGAGGACACATTTATCGTCGATGATCAAATCAGATATATTATAGGACATTCTCAAAAATTGATACTCATATTGTAATATTTTGTTCTAAGTCAAAAAGTATTTATGTTGCAATAAAATGATAAAAATCTTGTTAGTAAAGTTTTAAATATATATTGAGACTTACTAATATTCACTGCGTCATTTATTTATTTATTTATTCTTAAGCTTTTTCTGTTTTGTTTTTGTTTTAAACGTTTTTTACAATTAGTGTAGTGCATGCAGGGCAAAGTAAATTCGCAACTCCAACGAACTATAGGGGCACTGCAGTCACTGTCTAATGGCGGACGAAAAAACTAAAACAAACGCACGTGGTAACGAAGAAAATGCTAAAAGTGTTGTGATTTTTGTTCGTATGTATGATTTTTTCGCTTTATTCTTTTTAAATTAATTTTCAAAGTCTTGTTGATATTCTGACCCACGTAGAAAGAAATGAGAATTCAAGAAGCATTACTAAACGTCAAACATTAATGCAAACTACGTAGTTCGTAGTTCTAAGCAGCCATTTTCACGATGTTGAATTCGATGTTTATCAATTCTTGATAAAACTAAATAATAATTGTGACCTGACAGGAATAACAATTAATGCTAGAAAATTTAATATGACATTACAAATTATTACCAAAAGAAGATGATACTTCTTTGCTTTGCTTGGCTAGCGCTTATTGTTTTGCATTTGTAGCTGAGTTATTTCTCTCGAATTCCCAAATCGGTTAATTTAAAATTTTTCTGTTTCGATGTTTCTAATTTCTGAGTTACGATTTAATTATGTCATATTATGCAAATCATCTACAAAATTCTTACGGATATATGGTGGTAGTTTTCTTTTCAGTTGATTGACCATTATTTCTTTTTACTTATCGAATTCTGTAATCTTACTACCATTTTATTCCACTCATAATAAAAATTAAAAATGGTTTAACTAAAAACGCGAAATCTCGCCAAGGCTACTTTGCTCGCACAATACTAAAACTATAACCATAAACAAATTTGGCGAAACCTTTCAGCTGAGAATAAAAGGAATAAAGTAAATTCTTTCTCGGTTAAACATTTTTCATTTTGTTCTACGATAATATATTCAAGAAAATATTTTGCATACTGTCCATTCCAACTAAATGCTGCTGTAAAATATGGTTAGTTAAATTAATTTAAGATAAAAAAAAACTCATATTCTTACAAATTCATACAAAAAAATAACATTTTTTACTTTGTATAACGTTATCCAAGTTTGTTAATCCAGAGTTTTCGCTTTCACCATTTTTCAATCAACTCATATTTTAGAAGGAAATAAGGAAAACTAACATTATTTTGAGAAGCTAGAGAATACTACTAAGGAACGAATTAATTTCTGTAGCTGAAAGCAAACTAAGACGCATCGATTGCGTTAATAAATACTCAGAACAAACTGCCTGTGTTTACGTCAACAGACACACGTGGAACGCAACGTGGCAATGTTTTAGTTTCTTCGGCAGTTTTGTAAATCACCGCAAGGTAGCGTATTCGAGCGCTGGAGTTGCGAATAGTGTTCGCTTCATTTACTTTTCTTTTTTACTTTAAATCTATTACTTAAGTGGTCATCAATTAATTCATACATTTTCATTCCTTGATTTAATAATTCACTTATTTTGTCATTCATACACTTACTTTCTTATTAAATCAATATTTATTCACTTATTTACTTATTATGTAAATTAATTTATTCATTTGATCAAAAATATTTCTAACAATCAGACAGAAAATATATCATAAGAAAAATATTTTAATTTTGTTTTTATAATGTTTTAGTTTTTTTATTTTGAAAAGGTTATCGTTAGCTGCCTAAACTTTTTTTTGTTACTGTCATCTGGTGCAGTTTGTGAATGACTACCTGAAACTGCTGTTGCCATTTTTTTTTCAAAAGTTATCTTCGAAAATAAATTTTAATAATACAGCAACAGATTTAGCTGCCACACAAATTAAATAAAAGACGAATTGCACTGATTCATGCCCAGAGACAATGTGTCCTTTTTTGATAAAGTTTCGCTTCTATCATGCAATCAAAATACATCAATAAAAGTAGTAGTTTAAGTGTACAACCAACGAAACTCCATTCTTTTGAAGCTTTTTAATTACTATTTTGTACAGGTTTTGAAAGCTACGGTAAGTAGAATTCCATTTTTATAAAGTATTATTTCAATTATTATTAGCGTATTTATTCTAATCTAACGTGTTACACAGGGATCAGTTCCTATGGTGTCAAAATGTCTATGTTCCTTATGCATTTACTCTGCATATGTATGTTGGATTTAAAAGTACAGGGATCAGTTTTTTTTTTTTTTTTGTTATCCTTGTTGTATGTTCTTTGAAAAATCATAAAAGCAAATTATATGAAAGATTATTATAATGCTAAACAGTATGCAGAAAGATTAAACTGTGTGCAAAAGAATGGCGAAAAAGATATTTTTTACGCTGCTTTCCGAATTTACGCATTTAACCTGTCGTAGAAAATATCATGCGGGTTCGAATATTTAAATAAAATGCTTACAGACTAATACGAGAATTTTTATTCTATCTACATAAATGTAAGATTTCATGGAATTACTTTACGGCTTTCAGGTACACATATTCCTTTCATGAAAATAAATTTTCGCTATCAACTTTTGGAAAAGAATTTATTATTCAGAACTGGCAACACTCAAGTATATTCTTCAAGAGAATCCTTTTAGTCGCTTACGCATAAATTGATGTAAAGAATTGGAGTCTATTTGAGCTTTTTTTTTTTTTTTTCAAAATAAGAGAAAATTGAGGAAAATGGTATTGTGAAAGTGTATTTCTTTCACAAAAATCTGTACAAAATTTATTTCTTGCTTTTCAGATAGCATTTTTAAAGCAAGAACTTATTTTAATTCTTGCATTCAATATCGAGCTTTATTTCAAACATATTACAACCACAATTGGTTTCGGTGTCAACACAAACATTTCAGTTGATTACCAATATGCAAAAAAAAAACAAAGAAAGCAAAAGTAAAAGAACAGCAAAGAATGGAGCAAGATATTACCACAAAATTTGCAAATCGTTTGATATGTTTTACCTAAGAAGCTGAAGAGTCGTTGCAAAAACATTGCAAGATTTGTAAAAAAATAAAATATATCGTGAAGCAAAAAATATCCTTGCATAAAATTAATGAATAGGTAAAGATCTGTTTCTGAAAAAAAAAATCTAATATATTGAATGGCCATAGTGTTTTTCAGCATTTCATTCATTGAGTTAGTCACTAAAAGTTCAAATTGTGGAAAATGCTGTTTTTAGTTTTGCTAATGTTTCGTTTCCGATTACATATTTTAAAAAAGTGCTACTTTTCGGAATATAAAGTTCTGTTCATTTTTAAGTAAATTTTAACTATGCCGGAAAAAAGCAGACAGATAGAGTGATCTAAAAACATTTATCATTTACTAAGTATAATTTTGTGATAAACAAGATTTTTTTGAGTGAAACATTAAGCCATCGAAAATGCCTTTTGCAGAGTGAAAACAGGCAAAATTCATCAAAAAAATGTATAAAATCCTTTTTCTTACTTTTCAAAAGTCAGAAAGCTGAAGGAGCCGGTCAATTGATTGCAACAACAAAAGAATTTTAAATTAAAAGAGAGAGTGGAGTAAAAGTAGTAAAATAATTTTTTGCCTTAACAGTATCTTCAGAGCTTCTATAACTTTCATATAATTCTATATTTTAAGTTTAATTATCCTGCAAACTGCAATAGACAGTTCGTTAACTTTCTCAGTACGCTCGTTCTTCCTTTTCATTCAGAAAATTCCAAAACCCAATAAGAATTTAAATAAAAGAAGACATTTAATTGCGTACAGTATAAATAATACTCTCTGCCAGCGAAGGGTGAGAAATATAAACAACATTCACATTTCAATCATAAACTAAAACTTTTCTGTATCATTTATTTTGCTGTTGCCATTACAAAAAGGAAATATAAAGCGCAGACGATAAATAAAAGAATATATTAAGAAGAACAATTGCAGACGATGAATTAAAAAGCCGCAACTGACGCTATATAGATAGTAGATACAATGTAATATGGTATTCTGAATGATTTATGAGAAGAATCTTCTTTTCTTATTATTCAGTATGCATAAAATAAAAAAAAGTTAGAGTAAAACATTACCACTTTCAAGCAGAAAAAATGCTCCAGAGAAACTAAATTTCAGCTTCAAGATATAGATTTTTTAAGCTACTGCTTTAAGCTGGATACAGTAGACGCTCTTTTACAAAGTGTTTCTATTTAAAACTCACTCTCGCAAATTTTCCGCAGCTTGCTTTTAACAGATTTGATTTCATGCTAGGGAATAAAACTCCTTGCTCCGATTTCCTTGCTGTCTTAAAATTTCACCGCGAAAAGAAAAAGAAAACAGGTAAGTGAGCTCAGAGAGGTTAACAGGTTTTTTTCCACGAGAAACGCTACGATTAAGAAATAGAGTGATTAAGTAACGCATAATGCATTTAAAACTAAAAGTTCAAGTTCTTAAATTATGTATTTTTTGGTAAAACTTGCTTTAACACGAACTCATTCATTTTTAGAATGTTTAAAATTCATAGCAAGATTATCTAAAATAGTCATTTATAGCTTATTTCTCTGTAATTATAAAAAAAATAATGTGATTTTGAATAATGTTATAATACAAACATATAAAATTATGAAACTGCGTTCAAAACTGCTTTAGAGACATTCTACAAAATGGTCACCACGTTGTACCACACGTGACAACTCATATAAATAACTCATTAAAAAAGTAAAAACTTTAAAAAAAATAATGAACGATTTTTTAGCTTAACAATGTACACATCCGATTGTGATTTGTTATAGAACAAGATGTTGATCATTACAATTTTCAATCACTATTTTTATTGAAATACATGTACTTTCACGTGAGGAAAAAAAATGTTTGTTTTTCCGTTTAATGACCCTTGAAAATATCATAGAAAAAGTTTTCAAACAGAAGTTATTCATTTCATATTACGAAGAAAAATTTTGAATGAAGGAGTACAAGTGCTGAAATATGTCTTTGGCTATGTCTCTTAATAGCGTTTGGTACATTTATTGTACTTGAACTAAACTTCCTCTGTTAGACTAATCTTTTGCAGCATATCACACTCTTGGGTTTAATTTTTTTAAACGAACATTGTTTTGTTCGATTTTGGATAGTCATGGAAACTTCAACATTAATATCTAAACCCTTCATAAATCCAGATTTAAAAAAAAAATCTTTCAGATAAATGCATCAGAAAAAATTGTGTGATTTAGGTCCTTACATAAACTTTTAAAGTATTTTATTAACATCATTTTAATGCCATTTTTGCATGTAGGTATATGTATTCTGGAAAATAGGAAAAGAAATAATTCAAAGTTACTTTTATAGCACATTTTATTAAGCGTATATTTTATTTCTGAATAAAAATATGTTTTTTTTTTAAATTTATTTTTTATTCATTTGTAACATTTTTTTTTATGGTTGACGGCATTAACTTTTTGTTTGTCCAAATTTTACTGTTGGTTTTAAAACAATCCATCTCTATCTAAATTAAAAATTTAAAAACTAATCCTGTTTTTTCTCCTTCTTTTTTTTTTCAAAAAATATATCATTTGGCAACGCCGTTACTTGGCTACACCGTCCAAAAAACTGCGGATCAGAATTTTGCAGATTCAGATCGAGATAAGTAATTTTGCAGCCAAAACTCGTATTGCGTTCTTCTTAAATGTCAAAAAATGTAACAACAATAATGTAAAACACATCAACTTTTTCTAAAGCTCAGACACAAAAGTATAATTTTAACATCTTACGAAATTTAAACAATGGTCTAGTTACAGTACTTTCAACTGTTACAGTATTGATCAAAGCAATATTTAAGTAGTACACGTCTCTTTAGTTTTGAAGTGAAATGTTTTTTGCTAAATGCTTTGAAATTCTGATCCATCAGCTTTTTGTGTGACGAAAGAAACGTAGTTTTTGTGTAACGAAAATTTGCACATGCACTCTTCTCCCTTTCTTTCTTCCTCCTTGCCCGTGCGTTAGGCAGCGTAGCAATCGTTGTGTTGTAGTGCATAGAAAGAGTAGTGTGCCGATCGACGGGGAAAAAGTGAGGTCAGATCTGAGGAAAATCCAGATGGCGCTGCGCTCGAAGAGTACGTTATGCTCCTCAATCAGACTCGTTTTTAACCGACTTCAAAAAGGAGGCGGTTATCAATTCATACCGTATGTATGTTTTTTTTTTTTTTTGTTTGTCCACTCATAGCGTCTCACCTAGTGAACCAATTTTGATGATTCTTTTTTTAATGGATAGGGGATGGCTCAACTTAGGTCCCATTGCTTTGTTTGACCATATTTGTTCTTTAGAAAAAAAGTTATGGGCAAAAAACAGTAAATTTTATGCAATTTCCCTATTGAATGATTTTGTAGCGAAGTTCGCACTTTCCATTCGTGGATAACGGTGGCTCAGTGGTAGAATTCTCGCCTCCCACACGAGCGACCCGGTTTCAAATCCCGACTAGGACAAAGTGAATTTTACTAAAATTTCGTTTCTACTGTTTCCCGTATTTTCTCGAATCTTCTATTAATTTTTGTATCTTTCCAAGTCTGGAAAGTTCCAGCACTTTCTCAAGTTGTATATAAGGAGATGTAACGTTCATTCGTGGTTCTGAATAAAGATCTCGAGTTGAGACTTACGAGTATTCGCTTCATTTGGCTTTCTCGTTGTCTTCGCTATCTTCATCTCCGCGACAATAGGAAACTCATTGTTATAAAACTTTGGTGCCCTATAACAGTAACATTAATAGTAATTGTAATGATAATTTTGAATGAAGGCTTCTCTGAAGCAAGCATCAAATTTCTTCAAGGGATATTTCGATGATGGGGAATCTGGCGCTGTCGTCTCATTTTTGGCGTAAATAATTTTATTTTAGTAACCCTGCTGATTTATAGTAACCCTATGTGAATTATCAAAATCTTCCTTTCTTCAGTGCTATTGCTCCATAGTAGGGATAAACCTAACCTGGAAGCGAGGTGATGCAGTGATTAGGATCTGCTTAGCCTTTACAATGCTACCATTAGGTTTGACTCAACTACTCTGTAGTATTTTTATCGTTATCATCTATGCCGATAACAGATGATCGGGGCTAAGTAAGAAAATACAGGATTGCATCATGAGCAACTTAGATGCTGTGGAATGTAAATTAGTTAGGAAAAACGTAATACTTAAATGGTTATAATTAAATTAACTACGCATGATTTCCAGAGAGGAACAAAGATAAGTTTTTAGTGCCAATCGCTTAAAGTTTAACGCGTGTCAATATTTTTTTTTTTTTAGTATGGAGCATTTTTAAGAAAAAAATGTGAAGTTTCGTGATGGTAACTTCTTATTATTTCTGAAATACTTACATTTACACTAAAAAGAATAAAATAAAAAATTTTGAAAAAAAAATAGAACCGACTTCAAAATTGCTCTAAAAAGTGAAAAATAATTTTATTCTTTAAACACCATCGATAATGCTTTTAAACATAATTTTTGAAGTTGGCGCAAAAACGATAGATAAAATCATTCACAGCCATAACTCAAATACAACTATAAATTTAACCAGGACCAGTTTCTTCACTATCACATACATTATGCATTGATGACAGCATATTTGAATAGCGATATAAATGTTTCGTTCGTAACTTTGGATGCTTTTCTGAAAAAAAAATATGAACAAAGCATGGTTACACTGGATTTTACGTTTCGTTTTTGCGCCAACTTCAAAAATTATGTTTAAAAGCATTATCGATGGTGTTTAAAGAATAAAATTATTTTTCACTTTTTAGAGCAATTTTGAAGTCGGTTCTATTTTTTTTTTCAAAATTTTTTTAAATCAGCGATTGCATGCTGATTTCGCAGTTTAAAAGCCCCGTTTTTTGGATTGAACTTATTTCTGAGCAAAAGACAAATTCTGTAATAAGTGCTAATTGTTACATGGGTGTTCATTTATTTTTTGAAGCATATAAAATTACCTTATGCTAATTTATCTTCAATGAAAATAGTAGACTATAAGGGGCCATTTATTAAATACGTACGGGTCCCGAGGGGGAGGGGGGTTGGAAAAGCCTCTACGTACCCTTACTTGAGGGGGGAGGGGTCAAACTCATTCTTACGTAATATTTTCCAGGTCGGCATTTCACATTAGAAATTGCGCGGTCAAGTGATTTGGCGGAGATTATGTTCCATTTGCGTGTGAAAGGTAAGAAACGTGTTAGGATAAGATTTTTTTATTTGTTTTACAAAGAATTTGTAGTGTAAAATATAGTAAAAGAGTCGCATTGTGTATGGCATGTTTTATTTAATTAATATTACATCAAAAAAAAAAATTTTTTTTTTTTTTTTTTTTTGAAAAAACATTCAGTTCATTTTAGATTCTAACTTTTCAGTAACTATTTCTTTACGCAAAAGGTCTAATTTAATAATGTGAATTTAACAACGATTCCAGTGATGTAACGATTCCAAGATTTGTTATTTTATCATTTTGAAAAACGAAATGGAATCTTATGTAAGAATAGGGAGGGGGGGTGGAATATTACGTACCCTTACATGGAGGGAAGGGGGTCAAAAATTGCCAAAATCATCCTTACGCAATTAAGGAATGGCCCCTAAGTATTCAATAACTGCACGTCTCTTATTTCTCTACTAATAATAAAGCTGAAAGTCTCTGTCTGGATTTCTGTTTGGATTTCTGTCTGGATTTCTGTCTGGATCTCTGTGACGCGCATTTCGCCTAGACCGTTCGGTCGATTTTCATGAAATTTGGTACAAAGTTAGTTTGTAGCATGGGGGTGTGCACCTCGAAGCGATTTTTCGAGCATTCTTTTTGTTCTTTTTTTATTTCAATTTTAAGAACAGTTTCCGAAGCAAAATTATCATAAGATGAACGAGTAAATTACGAAATTATCATGACGTGGAATCGTAACATTGGAAGAGCGAATGAACATAACCAATTGGCGAGAAATTCATCATCCATCCATTATTTGTAAATATACAGGCTAATCAAATGACCTTTTAATTTTCTCCACCGGGCAAAGTCGTGCGGGTACCGCTAGTTTCAAAATAAAACTGCTTCTAAATTCTTGAAGCTAATTAAAATTATGAGGGCTTCTAACAATAATAATTATCAATTTTGTACAGGATTTTAAATGGCTAAAATTCAAGAAAAAAAACTTTTTTTTTTTAAATATAACTTACGTGCTCGTTGATTCCGTTTACCCGAACGTCTTATGGTCGGTCGCTAACAGTAACCAGGCGTAGCGTTGCTGGAGATTTCCAACCTATTCTCCAGACCTATAAACTGTAGAGGTGGTGCTACCATATACCGTGCCCGAGTCGGGCTCTTTCTCATTTAGGAGCCTCATTGACTCAGGAGTCACTCCTTTCTGCTTTAAACTCATGCTGGCTACATGAATGGGGCTTGAGTCTCCCAAGTGGCATTTAAAACAACAACAAACTGCGCCCTAAGCCATTTCGATTGATAATACATTTGCCTTAAAATATAAATATCAAATTTTTAGAGCCAATTGTGTAAAATTTTGTTTTGAAAACAACCTTGTCTTTGTGTCTACTTCAATAATGATCTTTTTATCGTCAATATTATTTTACACATAATTTTCATTATATACAAAAATATTAAAATTAATATTTTATTACAAAAATAATTATATACTACAATATTTGGAGATTTTTTAAATTTCTTACAAACCCAACATTCGTTAGGCAAATTAATATGAACAATTTCATTTATAATACATTTATACGTGGTTATTTCTGTTTCATCTGCGGAAAGATCAAGTTTTATTTCTTTCAAACAGGGAACATTTTTTTTAACAGCATAATTCCTGATGGACCTTTTCTTTGGTAATTTTTTAGTAAAGTATGTTGGCAGAACTATCGGATTCAAAAAAGGTTTTCCCCGAGGAATCAAAACTTCCTCACCATTTATAATATGCTTAAAATGCGTTTCAATAAAATGTTTTTCGAAATGCAGAGCACAAATTGAGCAATATTTATCAAAAACTTTATCAAACCTGGGAATTAACGAATTCCACTTTAGTTTTTCTTCACCTGCTGGAGCTTTAAAAAACGTAACCTTTTCCTTGAATGTTTTGTATCCACTTTTGCACAAAAGTACGAAACAAGATGAAGCTTTATTTCTTCTAATGTTCAACTTTGATGCCTCCATTAAAAGCCTTAAACGCTGTTTCATGAAATATTCACGAAATAAAGGTAAAAAAGAGAAACGCGGAACTAAATTGTAACAAAATCTCACGTCTACTAATGTAAACACCGCGAAATTGAACGTGCACCTCGACCGCACTGCCCTCTAGCGGTTTTCATACAATTTGTCTTCAAGAATCGAGGGGAAAAAAGAGCCGGTCGGCACACTACTCTTTCTAGGCACTATAGTTGTGTACAGCTGCTGGTTTTAAACGGAGTTACATCGAAACACATGTGTGTAAAAAACGTATTTCGTGTGTTGTTTAGTGTTCTCGTTGTTTATAATATTTTTTTCAATCAAATATATAGTTTTGTGAATAGGTTGAATATGTTTCAAACGTCGTGACTGGGACTCGATCCGGGGTCCTATAGGTTCGAAGCTTAGCGCTCTAACAATTGAGCACTGTGATTCTCTGGCATATTGCGTGTTTGGCGATATTAGTATGTATGCAAAAACAGGTTGAAGAAAACTGGTGTTTAAACTTCACACGTGTAGTTCGATTAATGTTTGACTGTTTCAGTTAAACAGGTATGAGATTTCATTCGTTCACATTTAAAACAAGTTAGGTATGAAAATTGGGTCCTTAATGAGAAATATTTTCCAAGGAGCTATTTTTTTTTAAAAATTATTTGCCTAGCTAGATTTTCGGAAAGTGTGATTTACTCAACTTTTCATTGATGAGCAACCAGCGACTAATAAAAAGTATTTACAAGTTCTTCAAACAAGTTTGGATTTAAAACGCTCTTGGAACCAAAAAGGAGGATAGGTCGGCTGATCCTCTGGAGGGGGCACTGGGTCTTTCAGTTCGTCATATTGACAGGAAGAACAACCAGCGATATGATACAACCCATCCCTCAACTTAATGCTTCCCTGTAATAAAAAAATTTCACTTCTATTGTGTGTCTTTCCACACAATAGACACACAATTGTGTGACACACAAATATTTTTTCTGAAATATAATACATATGCAAATGACTAAGTAGATTTAAATGAATGTCTTATGCACATTATAAGAAAACAAAACGGATGAATAGAAGTGAATCATTTTTCTTAAAATATAGAAAAGTCATGTTTGACATTTTTGAACTTTCTTAATTTTAGCAGTTACCTTTAATATAAACATTCAAATTAACTATCAGGGAAAAATAATCAGATTAACCTTGTTTGTTGAGTGTAAAACTCATTTCGGAAAAAATTCTAATTTCAAAGCATGATTTTTCAATCCAATTGTTCTAAAAAATATGTTTCATATTATCTCCCCCCCCCCCTCTTTTGTGTGACTGTGTGTTTTTCCATAACTTCTTTAATACTTTATCACACTGCAGAAATAAGGCATAATTTTTCGGATTTTTTTTTCAAAATAGAGAATCAAATTCCAGTTTCGCTAATTTTTGAAAAATTGCACTTAAAATAACTGCTCAGTGCATGAAATCGTTCTGTTTAATTGCAAACTTTTGCTTACGCTGCTAAAAGGCAGACATGAACTGCCATCTAGGGAAAAGCAATAACGATAAAAATATATCGAGGCGGGAAAGTTTACCATTATTAGTATATTTCCATTCTTTCCAAATAAAAAAAAATAAATGACTTTTCAAAAATGCTGATAACATTTTGAAATTTCAAACGCTCACTGAGCATTCAGAAGAATAAAAGATGTATTTTCAAGTCATTAATGTCCATTAGTGAGTTGTTGAACCCGATAATTTTCCATGTGCCGAATACGTTAATTTTTACATATGGTGCTTTTGCATAGTATTTTTACAGCAAGGCTACAAATCTCGAGCACAAATGCTTAGCACGGGTCAGCTAGCATTTGATATTAGTGAATGTCGAATCACGCATTCAGAGGTTTCAGTAACAGAATGATTACTGCAAAATAGTTATTTATGTCCTGGAAAACGGCTCCCTCCCGAGAAAGGAATGAAAAGATTTCCTGCTGCGGTGGTATCTCATTATCAGATGCTTAAATGTTGCTGTTCCTATTATCACGAAATTTAACATCGTGGTGTTAAAAGCAATTAATTTACAGCGCAACGCAGAAAATGGCAAGTACAAGGATATAAAAATGAAGCCTAACTGCGTTATAGTTTATTGATGCGATCGTGATATTTATTGGAAGCGAAAACAAAACACAATGGAGCTCGATTATCTTGAAAGTGTGGCATAACCGGCATTTTTGTCGTTTGGATGTATTTGAATAGGTCTCAATACTTATTAAGCTTTTAAAACAACTTAAAACGGTCATAAACAATGAAAATAAGTAGCACCAGATAAAGTATTAATTTTTCATGCAAGAAGGAGATATGTTTAGTACATATTTTTCTTTACTGCAGATGGTTTTTTTTTAATTATATTATTTAATGATACACAGACACACACATACACAAGTGTAAGCGTATTCATGTCTAAAGGAGGTAAACGGGCATGAATAAACTGCGTTATCTTTTATTGATTCGATCGTGATATTTATTGGAAGGGAAAACAAAACACAATGGAGCTCGATTATCGCGAAAGTCTGGCATAACCGGTATTTTTGTCGTTCGGATGTATTTGAAGAGGTTTCAATACTTATTAAGCTTTTAAAACAACTTAAAACGTGCATAAACAATGAAAATAAGTAGCACCAGATAGAGTATTAATATTTTATGCAAGAAGATATGTTTAGTACATATTTTTCTTTACTGCAGTTCGTTTTTTTTCATTATATTATTTAATGATACATAGACACACACATACACAAGTGTAAGTGCATTCATGTCTAAAGGAGGTAAGAGGGCATGAATAATCAAAAATAGCAACACCAGCAAGTTCAACAAGCACAGACACACACATACACAAGTGTAAGTGCATTCATGCCTAAAGGAGGTAAACGGGCATAAATAATCAAAAATAGCAACACCAGCAAGATTTTATCAGACACGAAGAAGAGATGTTTAGAAAGTGTTTTTCTTTACTATTGATCACTTTTTTTTAAATAATTTCTTTTAATGATACACACACACACACACTTACGTGTACTGCATTAATGCCTAAGATGTAAGAAAAACTACTTAAAATTCATTTCGAAAACGTAACAAAGGATAGCACTGTCAAAAGCAATCATTTTAAATAAATATGCTTTAGAATATTCAGTTTTGCATTTAATCTCATAGTTTTTTGCTTACTTTCTTTGGTAAAATAATTAAAAGCGAAAATATATATATTTCAACAGGAATATTCATTTCTGTAAGTTCATCGCCTGCTCTTTTATTTTTGAAGCAGCATGTATAATTAAAATTTGTTTTAGATAAGACTTTGCGAGCAGTATGAAAATTTTTCTTACTTGAAAGAATATTAGGTTTTCAAACTGAAGATAACATGTAAACAAAAACTAATTAGTTTATCATGAACTCACATTCTTTGTTGATTAAATCTATTTTCAAGAAAATTTTAGGCTATTAATCTAATTATATTACTGTTTTCCTTGGATTATACTTATTGTGTTATTCCACAATGGTTAATAAATAGAAATTTTAATACGCAACAATTTCCACAGCTGTTTTTTAATATGCAGACTCTTTCTTCCGTTAATAAATAAGCAAAAGTGTTCAAAAACGTGAAATATATTATTTATATTATGGAAAACGTTTTATGCATAAAAAGAGCAATAAATATAAAAGGTTGGTCCGTAAAAATATGAATCTCGCCCTGGAAAAAAAAAACTTTATCATGCGGGTCTTTTTAGGTTTTCTTGAGCTTAGGGAACAATATGTGCCGGCTTTACATCGGAGCTATAGGGGAGGGACGTTTGTACCTTGTTACACTGCTAATTTCTAAGAATCTATTTTTAGCAGCCATGTGTTTGTAATCTCTAATGGTAACCTTCGCCACTAAATGGTGTCTAAGTAAAAATCAGCATCAAATGAAAAAATTGACGATTTTGTGAGAAAAAGAAAATTTTATGACTCAAAAGTAAATATTTTCTCCATTTTTATTTCACTTTCTTTCTTTGTATTTGTAAGTTTAATCAATTGAATTTTATTTTGTTATAAAAGAGAAGAACTTTAAATATTTTGCTTATGAGAAAATAATGATAGTGCATCTAGATTGGCCACTATTTTGAATTTTCTTAAACCACGTGGTGATTGTACCATTGTACCTTGGGACAGCCAAACATTTTGTACCTTAGGACACGTTCCAAGGTACCTATATTTTGATTTTATCCTCACGAATCACTAGTCAAATCTTGGCAACCCCCTTCTGAAGTTACCTTTCCGACATCTAAAAATTTTAAGGCCTCAAGTATTTTCACTCTTTGGTCGTATTCCTCTCTGATCGGTCTGTTATTGCAGGGGCTATATAGTTATAATCCATCTCACGGAATTAACGAAAAAAACTCGGTACAGCTGAGCCCGCAGCCAGTTTGCTATGGAAAAATGTTTGAATAAGCGGGATAAAAATGGCAAATTACAATGGTGCGGTACATCGAAAATTTATCACATTAAGCGGGATAATATTCCCGTGGTGCCAAATGGTGCCCAACCTTTTTCTATCCTTAGGCAGCACTACATACTCAGATGATCTCGTGGGTCAAAACACGAATAAAATGTAAATATATTTGAATGTGGTTTTTTCTTTTTTTTTTATAGGAAACCGAAAAGGATAGAAAATTGCACAGCAAGGTCTGATGCTATCATTACCACATGCTTATTTTATCGACTCGGAGTTTCAATATGTTTTTTAGAGGCAAACTATTTGGCTTCAGACTTGCAGCAATCATTCAAAAGGACAATAATCCCTGTTGTTTGGAAGGTTCCAAAATATATATTTTTATATTTTCAATTCGTAGCATTGAATATAAAAACGGATCATATGAATTGACCTCTCGAGTCGAAGGTTTGACAACCTTGTTTTAACCGCCTCGACGGTAAAGAGTTAATGGCTTTATTACCAAGATTTGTACATTTACGGGTTCCTCGCTGAATCGTAAGAAGAAATTTGTTTGGCTGTTAAGGCCAATCTACCATACACAGTGCTAGAGTTAGGTTGAGGGGATACGATTATCCAAAAAGTTAGGCTGTCATTGTAAAAATAATGGAAATGTAAAACAAAGTTAGCAGTAAGCAACCTTTAAAAAACAAATAATTTCTTTTTAATGAAATCTGGCTAAGTAATCTAATTGACTTTTTTTGACCAAACAAAAATGTATCAGCCTTGACATTTACCCATTGAAATGATGAGTTCTCTCAAATATTTTTTTTTCCATCTACAGCACTACATACATGTGAAATTTATAATAAAAGAAGGCACATTTTACGTCCTATCATAGGGTTACATTTTTATATAGATTTTTAGTCAGTTTATTGCAAAAAAAAAAAGGAAAGAATGAAGTAAACGAATAATGTTTCGTAAAAAATCGATAAAAACCAACTAAATCAAATATTAATTAAATATTATTTTAAATATTGAAAAATGCAGTTGAAGTAAAGTTATGGCTCACGTTAGAGCAGCGGTTACCAACCTTTTTCCATTTGCAAAACCCCTCCAAAATCTGAAAGAAGTCGGCGAATCCTTGTGCAGTAAAAAATAAGTAACAGGAAAAAATAAATAAATAAATAAAGCCATACACGCATTAAAAAAATTATAATGTTTTTATATAAAAATAAAACGAAAACATAATCGCAAAACATAGAAGCACAAACATTCTTACGAATTAAAACGGTAGCTATAGAAAATGAATACAAGGTAAATTCAATAAAAATAAACTTAGTGTGTTTAATTTGTTGAGCATCAGTCAACTTTGAAAAAACTCTTAAGATGGGAATTTGTATATTTGTGGAATAAAGAAGCTCATAGTTGGGCTCAAATATTTACAGTTTCAGTCGTACATTAGATTGAGAGTTTAATTTGCTTTTCTATTGATCTCTGTGCATGTTGAAAATCCTGCTTCACATAAAAACGTTATTCAAAAGGGTAATAAATTTTAAATTGTATTTTTCTGTCCCGAGAGTATACCTTTGCCAGTAGCAGATTTACCATGTCGCATTTCTCGCCCTTTTTCCAAAACGAGTTATAACTGGAGAGCTAACAGTCATATCAGATTGATGCTGCTCCCTAGCAGATATTCTCAAAAGTTTTTGAGCATCCGTCGAGCTTCGGTTTAACATGCGGACAGGAAAATCTGTTTTCTACCAAGTTGAGTAAATTTTGTGTTGAACGTTTTGAAGCTTATTGTGAGTAAATAATACACAGTTAAGAACAAATAAATATATAAAAATTAGCAAAATTTTATCCTTTTTTGAGAATTGTATTTGTATGGGCAGAAAAGTTATTAAATTTTCTTGCACGTTAAAAATAAACCCAAACTTGCCAACGGGGCACGTTTACGCATTTTCATTGCGGCACATTTACGCACGTTCTTACTGTGTCTTACTACTCTGTCTTACTTCTAAACGGGCCTCGGGCGCCTTTTTCCCTCCCGTACTGTTTCAAAATTTTAGTATTTTCAGGTTATTTACTTTTGAAAATCACCATTTATTTTAAATTAAGTAAAAGATTCGTATCTTGTAGCTTACAATCATATAATGTTGTCTTCATGATTGTTCATTTTTAACTTTATACACTATTCAGCCTGTAAAACATTTTCTTTATGTTAAAGATAGTACGAAATTAAGTTCAAAACATTAACAGAACACCGTTAGATGTCAAAATAATGCAAAGGCTTATCGATAATCCAAGTATTTTTCCCAGTAGGCCTTCCACATCGTCACATGAGTACTACGCCAACTGAGACAATTTGAAAAAGTAGGACCAAAGCTTAAGAACCAGGACAGGAAAAAAAATAAGGATGCTCAGAATCCTAATGATACTCCTATTAAAGAAGCCCTCAGACAAGAGCAGTTAGAAGCTACAAAGAAAAACACAAGTGGGCAAAACAAAACAAAAAGGAGTAATTACTATAAAATTTACAAGTTTCTATTGAAGCAGAAACAGAAAACATCAAAGAAAAAAGTATGAAACCAAAACCTGCTACAGGGAAAAAATTAGTACACTCTATAAAAAGGAAATTAATTAACGATTCCGTTTACGAAGTAGAAAATTGCGCTTGCATCTATTGTTTGAAAGTACACAACCATTCGAAAAAGGGACAAGATAGAGTTCCATGTCTTAGATGTTAAAACGCAGTCCCATGATAAGTATGCGAAAAGAAATACTTTATTTCTGTTAGTAAAATCTAACAATAATGAAGAAGATGATTAAATATTTTCTGTTTTTAATTAGCAATAAGTCCTACGATTTTAGGACTATAAAATGTTCTTTAATTATTATTTTGAGATTTTCTTATTTTTAAAGTGTTTTCAGAGAAATAAAATATTTAAATTTGGTTAAATATCTATTTCACTTAGTACTTGATATCATTTTTAGTATGCGTTAACGTGCCCCACTCGATGCGTAAAAGTTTACGCAATCGACCCGCAGTGTTAAAAATTTTCCGGAAAATTTACGGTAGTTCTTACTGGCATCCATGTTGCCAGTAACTATTACAGTAAAAATCAGATGTTAGTGTAAAATTTTACGGTTTCCTCGGTAGGCCACAGCAACCAATTGGCGCTGGGATCGCTTATTTCTCCGGTATAAATTACCGTAGAAATCAGCGATGCGTTAAGTCCGCCATTTTACAGTAACAATTACCAGAAAATCTTCCTGAATTTTTAACAGTGCGGACTCAAAAAACATTTTTTTTACGGTCAAAAATACAAGCTGAGCAACAACTGAATATACAAATTGTGACTTCATTAACTGCTTCATAAAACTACAATGTCTAACATTTCCTAGGTTCAAACATAAAAATTAGAAAACTCACTGAAAAAAATCCTCGCAAATGTGCCCTGGTCTATCCTATACTAAAAGTGCGGGATAAAATATGTGGACTGAAAAACAATACAAACGCTTCTAATTAACTCTAGTTATCGTACCAAAAGTAATTTTTGCCAACAATTTATTTTTATGCTTACATCTAGCAAGTGAAACTTTTTGCACAAATTCCATGAATCCTTTTTTTTTTTTTTACATTCAGCGCAAATTAAGTTAAGTGGTTTTATTCCTTTATTTATTTTTTTTATTATTATTATTTTTTTTTTTTACTGCTCTGCCGTGTTAAGCACAAAAGTCTTATCTGCACTTTTTATCGAAATTGAGTTACGGTCACTCAGGTGTTTCCTTGTCACATATTTCACCTAAGTACAATGTTTTGTAGTCATCTGTCAATTTGAAATAATATTTAAAAGGAGCTGATGTGTGCATCACATGATTTCATTTTACTCCAATTTAATGTCATTTCCCCATTACTGACAATTCTAATATGATTCAATAGTTTACTCGCTAAATATCACCAACAGTGTGCAAATTGAAACAAATTATTAAAAAAAGAAAAAAAATTGCCAAATTTGTCGCCCAGTTGGCGACAAAACTTGCGACCAAAAGACTGGCGACATATCGCCAAGTGTCCGCCAAATTGTAACACCACTTGAGTTTACATCGAAATTAACAATGATTTCCCCTTAAAAAGAAGCAAAAGATCCCTTTAGAAACACCCGAATGCAACCAAAAGAGGAGGTGCATAACGAGACCCCACTAGGAGTATACGTACCAAATTTCAACTTTCTAGGACTTACCGTTCTTGAGTTATGCGATGTACATACGCACATACGTGCATACATACATAAATACGTACATACAGACGTCACGAGAAAATTCGTTGTAATTAACTCGGGAATCGTCAGTATGGATATTTCGCGTAGCTATACGTTCTTAGGCACTTATCCCACGTGTGGTAAAGTCGAAAAAAAAAATCAATATTCATTTTCATGCAAAAAGCATGTGCCGGAGACAAATTTACAAATAATTAACAAAAAGTTATCTCGAACTTAAGGCTTCATCTCAAACAAGAATGTTAAAATTCCGCCATTACAAAATAATTTTCGCGAACCTCAAGGGGTTCGCGAACCATCGGCTGGGAACCTTTGCGATAGAGGGTAGATGATACGCAAGAGGAAAGTGAAAAATTTTGTATTTAATTTCTTTCTTACTCCGACTTCATTCAAATCATGTTGTTCCTCAAGGTAAAATTTTTCTTAAATTTTTTGGAATTTTGAAGTGCGTTGAAACTTAAAGATTTCCTTTCATGTTCCAAATGCATGTATATACAATGGTGTATGTTGCTTTTAAAATAATTCTATTAGATCACATGAAAAGGTGGAATTGAAACATTTCTATACCGCCACACATATTTCAGAGTTTTTCGTTCGACGCTTTAAGCAGAGTTTGCATTCGAGATAGAAATAAAGAAAGAAAGAAATCTTACATGGCTTTCAGTGAAGATGATTTTTTTTTACAAAATAAAAAAGATTATAGCAGAAATTGAGGTTTTCTTTGGTTTTGTGGGGAACAGAAAATTAGTTTTCATCCCAATCTTTGCGTATTTCCTGCAATGTATAACGAATTTTTTCAGGTTTAAAACTGGTTGTTTTTTCTACAAATGCAGAAAAGAGTTATTTACTTTTCATTCAACCTTGAGGCTAGATCACCGGGCAGCTATCACCATAATCGTGCCGTCATCATAGCGGTGTACGAAGAAATTTTGTCGGTAATGCTGTAAGATACTGAATTCCTCATTTTATCTTGTAGAATTCGGAAGATTTTTCGACTTAATGACGTCTTGTGTAGCCTTCAACTGTATTAATACACATTTACTACATAATATATTTTTCGTTGCAATTTAAAAATAAATGCATGTGTTATGCCATGATAAGTAGAAACACTTTACGAAAGTTTGCACAGTTTGAACATTCACTCTATTCACACAATTATTTTAAACCCTTGTCAATTGCTCGCAAAAGATAGGAAAACCTCACCCCCCCCCCTCTAGAAAAAACGAACTGATGTGTGCATCATATGATTTCCTTTTACTCGAATTTAATGTCATTTCCGAATTACTGGAAATTTTAATGTTATTCAATAGTTTACTCTCTAAATATCACCAACAGTGGCCAAATTGAAACCAGATTTTAAGAGAAAAAATTGCTAAATTTATCGCCAAGTTGGCGACAAAACTTGGCGACCAAAAGACTGGCGGTCTATCGCCGTGTCCGCCAAATTATAACACCACTTGAGTTTACATCGAAAATAACAATGATTTCCCCCCAAAAAGGGGCAAAAGTCCTCTTTAGAAACACCCGAATGCAACCAAAAGAAGAGGTGCACAACGAGACCCCACTAGGGGTCTACCTATCAAATTTCAATATTCTAGGACTTACCATTCTCGTGAAGTAATATAAGTCAAAAAATGGTGAGTTACCTATATTAGTGAATGTGATAATACTAATGTCAAATAAGTTGTGTTCGATTTCTTTTTTTCATTCTTGTGATTTCGCTAAATGTTATGTCAAAGACTTGAAGAAAATACAAGAAGTTTAGTTATGAAGTTCGTTTGTGAATTAAAGTTAACAAATCAATTTCAAGGCAGATGAGTTAAAATCATTTGAACCAATTAGGACCAGACCCCATTCGGTTATTTGAATTTTTCCGCAAAAGGGTCCATTTTATCTAATTACTTTATGTATGTTCAAAATGGGGGCAGGCTATTTTTTAAAGAGAAAGAGCTTATAGTTAGCATAATTCTAGTTAATTCTTGGCCTTTTAGTGTGTTTTCAATCTCTTTAACCAACTTTTAGATTCTTCTAGACACAGTAACCCCAGAATAGCAAGCTTTTGAAAACAAATGCTTTAAAACTTGAAAATTCAACTGCCGATTTCAAGAAATGCTTTACAAAGTCACAATCTGTTTGATTTTTTTAGCATTTTGTTCAAAAGTAATATTACTAACTTCAACTGTTCTTTCGTTTTCAGCATTTTGTAACGAGAAAATATAGATTCATGATTTTCTTATTTTTTTCCAGTTTCGCACCTTATCTGGATTATTCCTGGATTACTTGCATTTTGGACACGTGCATGACCCTATAATGTCACTTTAAATAGAACTCTTTCGTAACGGAAATAGTATATTAACTACAAAATAAGCAAACGGGTTATTTTTTACATTTACAAAAAAAAAGTATAGATCAGTCCACTTTTCTTAGATTTGTTTCGTTTTTTTTAATTCTGAAAGCGATTCGGATAATCAGTGATTCGGACAGTTGGTATTCGGATAATTAAAGTTCTACTGCATTTTAAAAGATAGATGAAATAACACATTTAAGAAGTCAGAGTGATTGTAATATCTGATAAATAATAATAAAATTAAACTAGAACTGTAACGTAAAATCATATCCTTTTCTACTGTTTTGTAAATGTAGTCTGATTTTACTAAAATAAGAATTGGCAAATAATGTTTAAGGAAACTAACTTTCATAATTATATTTAAAGTTTTCAAGAATCAAGTTTAAACAAAAACAAGTCTATTGGAAATCAAATGCAAGGGGGAAAAAGGGAAACTGAAATTACAGACATTACATAGCAGTTTCCTTCTTTCTGCGCTACCGACAGTCATTGCGTTAAAGTTAAGTTTGATAATGAACAATAACTCTTAAATTAATACTTTATATCTTAAATGCACTGAATCGGAAACTGAGGTTTTTTTTTAAAATAACTAATGGTTATCATTTGTTATCTCTTAAAAAATCATTTCTAATGACTGAATTTAGATGCCTTAATTTGACACTTCTCTGTAATGGAAGAACAAAAGCGTTAATGCAGTTCTGTTTTGGTAGCTAATGCAAGTTTTCGGAACATTAAACTGCACTTCATTTTGTTTATAGCAGTTTACGAGAGTAAACATTGAACATTAATGCCTTTTATAGTTTTTTAAACTTCGAAAAAGAGCTATTTTGTCCGTCTTTACTTCTAAGTATCACTATAGTAATGGAAAAAGCGTGAGGAAACAAACTTTGTGCACAACAAATTTCTTTCTAGTGATAATTAAAAATTGTGTTGACTCCATTAGCCAATGAAAGTGGTTGCTTTAAGTATTATTAAATTACATAATCTTAAGATATTGTATGAGTTAAGTTTAACATTCCAAACGTGCAGCCACAAATTGCGAAAAAAAAAGTTTAAAATTAACTCATCTTTTTAAAGTGTACTAATTCTGTAAAGGGGAGGGGGGATTTCGATACCACAAGATTATAAAAAATTATTATTTTTTGAGAAACACTTGTATTTTTTTAGTTGATAGTATTTCGTAAGAAGGCTACTACGCTAAAAGGTGGGGAGAGGTGGAGAAAAGTTTCAGCTTAGTTTCCTGAAAAATGAAAACGATTAAGAAAAAAGAATTTAATTTTCCACAAATATCACTTAATACAAAAAAAAAATAAATCCAATAAAGAAGTTCAATATCAAGAAATGAAAACTTTAAACCAAGAAATAAAAACTCATTATCTTTCCAATTAGGCAATTTGCCCCTCTTCATCAGGCTAAATGCCCATTAGTGGAAACAGCAACGAACTTGTTAACATAACGAAAAGCTATTTAGAATCAACTGAATTAATCCAAAATTACAATATAACCAACGAATTGAAAAATTAAAGTGAATTTTTATTCCAGCCAAATGGAAGTGTACGAAAATAAAGGTGTGAAAGGATTTAAACTGCGTTAAAAAGTGTCACCCCTACCTTTGACTTTGCTATAAAGCTCTAATTACCTCTAAGAAATCACTGAAAATGGCTGCAGTGTGTACGCAAAACTTCTTTATAGACAAATGTTCTATAAAAAGTCGACACAGTCACACTCTTTTGCTGAAATCGTGAAATACAGTTGCTGGGGCGTTTTACCTGACTTCCTCGACTATTCGATTTCCTCTATATCACAGTAGTTCTCTACTGAACAGCGCTTTCTGTTAGTGGGCAATTTCCGTATAGTGCTAGTAGGCAAAATATTTTAGTATTTTTTCGCGTTAATGTTATACTTAATAAAGAAACTAAAGAGGAACCTAAATTCATGCTTCTTTAATTTGTAAAATTTTTGACTTATTCCACTGTCATTCTAACCCGTACATTTGTCTTAGGAAGTAAAAAATGTTCTCTAAGTTAAGTGAAATATACTTTTATCTTAAACAAGCAGTACCCGCATAGCGATGCCCGTGCTAAAAATTTAATGGAAGTCTGTTGAATAAAACAAAAACTGACGCCTCCTCCTCTCTGATGTGAAATTATCATTTTTCTTTGTATTAAATGCGTGCCCACCTTTTCAAAAAAAAAATATTAAAGTTTCTTCGGAATTTAAAACTTTTCGTCAAATCATTAAATTAGATATACAGTTGCTTTAAAACTCTATTTAGCGAGTGAAGCGGTTTTTACTGCAATTTAAAATATTTCGCCAAATAAACAAAAAAGGAAATCAAATAATATCTTTCAAATATAAAAATAGTTCCCCAACTCTATTGTTTATCGCCAAACTCGCCAGCAACCACGCTATCATAATCCATTGCCCAGTTACCTTGAGAATAAAAATTATGTCAAGTGACATATATTCAACAATCAGGCTTAAGTAAAAGAAAAAAAAAACACTATGCAAAATATTACCCTTCCAAACAATAACGACATATATTAAAATAATTTTAAGAAATTAAAATGCGAAAGATGGATTTTAAAAGCGTAATCATGGAAACACGAAATAAAATAAGTTTAAGAAATTAAATGCAAAATAAGGAAAGAAAAAATGGATTCAAAAAGCGTAACCGTAGAAACGCGAAAATAAAATGGTTTACAACCTGAATCAAAATGACATTTTTCGAATTTGATTTAAAAACGCTTGTACCTTTTTTTTCTTTGAAGATAGAAGCTAAGCTTTTCGACCGCAGGTCGAGAGAGATCTGGGGTAAAAAATATTGCTTTTTCCAATAGTGCCAAAAAGAAAACTGTGGGACAATTCCTTTACTTTTTATTGACAGATTTAATGAAGAAAGTAGTGCCTAAATTTCAGCTAAGCCTAAAAAAGTTCGAGCTAAAAACGCAAATTACTCCCGCCGTAAGTAAGTGGGAGCATTGAAACAAATTGTTTAGAACGCGGAAAATTCTACCCTTTTCAACGATATATAATAATATGTGTAAGTAACTTTTCACTCCCATATTCGGGAATTTATGTGAAATTCGGGTCTAAATTGGAATTAAAAAAGATCGATTTATCGGATTTTCTCGAATTATAGCCTATGTCACTCAGTAAGAAAGCACCTTTCATATAGTAAAGGAATTTTTCAAATAGGTGAAGTGGTTCCGGAGATTACCTGGAACATATAAACACACAAAAAATATTGGTATATATTTCAATTTTTAAATCTATAAGAGTCACTTACATCTGTCCGGATTAATTTGTATCATTTCAATTAAAAAAATGTCTGCTTATTTATCCTCCATTCATTGAAATTAAAATAAAGTATTCTACATTAAATTGAATGTAAACAAGTAATCTTGCAATACAATGCACTAGAGCATATAATGCTTCAATCACTGGCTATTTACCTCTTAGATTCAAAGTAATAGTCTTACTAAAACAAATGTTCCTTCCAGAAATTATTGGTTTAATTAAAAGTAACTACTTGAACTGGAAGAATTCTTCATTTTCAGAGTCGCACTTATAATTTCTTAAATGAATACAATCAATTCTTGAAGTAGTATTCCCAACCAAATGAGGAATCCAGTTATTCTTAGGCACTGAATTTGTTGGAGGGTATAACAGGACATTCATTCGTGGTAATCGAAATTTTATAGTTCATTAAGTATGTACTTTCAGAACATTTTGTAAATTTCTGTTTGATTAATAAATAAATGGTTTTATTTAAATGGGTGAATTCTGGTAAAATCGTCTCTTTAGGAAGCACTTGTTTAAAGTATTCTCGAGTGCCTTTGAGTTTATGTAATCAAAAGCAATTTAATTTTATGGACTCATGTATACTTCATAAAAACTTTTACACATTTGTCGTGTGAACAAAAAACGAGCTAAAGTGTGCTCAACATGACTTCTTTTTACGCCAATTTGACGATAATATCGCCTTGGAGTAAACAAGGAAAAACTAAATATTTTCACAACTAGTTTGTTGCAAATCAAAGCAAAAAACGTTTTACACAGATTTATTTCAACATTATTGAAATTTTATTGTGGTTCAATGGTTAACTCACTAAATATCGCCAATAGTGGCCGAACGGAAACTAGATTTAAAAAAAAACAGAAAGAAACACGCCAAACTTGTGCCAAGTTGGCCACAAAATTTCGCAACCAAAAGCCTGGCGATATATCGCCAAGTGTCCGCCAAATTATATTACCACTTGAGCTTACATTGAAATTAACAATGACTTCTCCCCAAAAAGGTGTAAAAGACCCCTTTAGGAACAAACAAATGCAACCAAAAAGGGAGGTGCACAACTTGACCCCACTAGGAGTATACTTACCAAATTTCAACTTTTTATGGCATACCATTTTTGAGCTATGCGAGATGCATATGCACATGCGCACATACATACATAATACATACATACATAATACATACATACATAATACATACATAATACATACATACATAATACATACATACATAATACATACATACATAATACATACATAATACATACATTCATACATACATACGGACGTCAAGAGAAAACTCGTTGTAATTAACTCAGGGATTGTCGAAATGGATATTTCGGGCCTCCATACGTTCTTGCACGTGTGGTCGGGTCGGAAAAAAACTCAATATTCATTCGGGGGTGAGTCAAAGGGAAATTAAGGCCGATTTTGGAGTGAAAATTTTTTGCTAATACAATACTTCTTTTACTCTATAAAAGAAAATGACAAGATTAAATAGAAAAAAATTGAAAGTACTTTTTTTTTTGGCCGCAACGAGTTTAAAATCGTATGATTTCACATTAAGTTGCTCTTATTCACTGAAGTTGAGTTTCAACATTTTTTTTTTTTTTAATACAAGATGAAGTAAAAATGATTTACTTTTGAATTACTTAATAGATAAAAATTTCTATATGAAAACTAATACTTATCAGCATGTCAGTCTTACCTGCAGACTGGTAAAACGAAATGCAGGTAGTTTACCTTTCCCTCAAATTATAATTTAACCGTAAGACTTTACCTTTTAATGCAAGAAAATCTAGAGTATTTAAGTAAAACCATACAAAAGGTAATGTTTCTTGTACGTCTTTAGATGGTAAAACCACGTAAAAAGTAATGTTTCTTGTACTACGTCTTTGGTTGGTTTGTCGGTTGGTTGGTTGGTTGGTTGGTTTCGTGTTCAACAAGAACTTAAACGAGTCCGTGGACTTCGATGACTGCTTTAGCAACAATTGAAATTGAGCAGTAGAATAATTTCATTTATTTTATATATATATATATATATATATATATATATATATATATATATATATATATATATATATATATATATATATATATTCGTTAATGTAGCTCAGACGAACTTTACTGCTACAAAAAATCTCTGATTTTTTTTTTGGACAGTATGTTTTATTCTTTGTAAATTAAGTTGCTATTTTTCCCCTCTTTTTTTTTTTATTTATTTTCAAGAAAGTAAATAGCGTGTTATTTATTGAAACGAAATTTCAGCTATCATATTTTTTTTCCACTCTAAAACTTGACTTCGATATAACACGAAACACGGTTTCGATACAACGCGGTATATATTCTCCTGATTTATGGTATGAACAATCGTTGAAAATAAATAAAACACTAATTTAAATAAATAAATTTTTAAAAAACGTCTCGTATAGCAGAGTTTCGATATAGCATTGTACGAATTAACCAGGTTATACGAGGAACCTCTGTATACTGAACGGGAATCTATACTAAAATCGGAAAAGATACATTCAATTCTGAAGAAAGCTTGTGTTAAAATAAAATGTAACCCATTGAACAAAAATACAATTTGATTCCTTTCTTTAAAACAAATGTATGGTTCTGTTGAAAATAAAATTTAGCAGAAGAAATCTTACCATTGAAGAGCAAGATTGTTTCGAAGTTCTCTTGTTTACAAGCACTCAAACGCAAGTCAACAAAATCACGTTCTCGTCTCGACTGCGTTAGAGACTTAAGTCCCCAGACATTCAAAGTTAACAATGTCAAATAAGCACGAGTTCGACAATCAATTTTCTTTCAAACTTTTCACTGGAATAAATCGAAAGAAGAGAGGAAGAAAAATTTTAAACTTGTTTACAAGTACCGAAAAGAATTTAAATGTCGTTCTTGATTTTTCAGCGTAAAAGTAGAACAAATATCCAATAGAAGCAAGAGATGTTGAGGCTTACCGCACTAAGTTTCTTCAGTCTTTAAGTCTGAACAAAGGTAATCACTTATGATTCTTTTCAAAATTTAAGTGAATGAATTGCTCAAACGCTCAAAATCCAACTCAAGTTTCAATACATTAGTTTCCACGCGCACGTAAACACATTTGACTAGAAGAGGAATTGAGTGTAATTGCCGATGAATGTTTTTAAGGAACCTAATTTAAATCTTAAAAACTTTATTTTCTTTTCAGGAATCATTTTTCTGCATAAGTTAGAGGGTGTACCTTTAAGACTTTGGAATTTTTGATTTATTTAAAATTCAGACACAAACATTTAATCTTAAAAATTGAATATTTTCCTACAGCAAACACACCACGTTGACCCAGATGAACGGAAAACTTTTGTAATGATTACTATATTTTTGTAATTTTTTAGGAAAACGTAGTCGTTGGAGAAATTATAAATACATTGAGTATATTTTTAAAAACAGTTTTTAAAACAAATGAACCATTTTTTCTTAGTTTTTAGATAGGGTTAAAAAATGATAAATTTTCATATAATTGAGTAACAATTCCTCAAAAAAAGCGCATAACCATCATAAAGTACTTTTATTGAAAACAAACCAGTTGTTGCAACTGGTTCTACTTAAATTTTAAATGCAACATTTCATTTCAAAGAGTAAACATAATATTAAAAAACTGAGCGAGTCACAGCTCCCGGTGATTCCCTCTGGCCTTGACCAAGTTTTTTTTTTTTTTTTTCTTCAGCTTAGTACACGATTTTTTGTCAAATCTTTAATGAATTACTAGAAATAATACTAGTTTACATCAAATTAATTGTCAGTTTCAAATTCAACATCACAAAATGTTCCTAAAAACCAATAAATAAGTAACTTATTTTACTCACTTTTATCAATTATTGTTTTCTTGTCCGACAGTATTCCAATTTATATCCCGTTTTACCTCCCGTACATTTCCCAGCCTACTAATCACAATATATGACTCGTTAACAACTTTCTAACCAAATATTTTTATTCTGATTTATCTCAACAATGGGAAATTCAATTATATCATATTCCTAGTGTTTTTAACCTCCTTAATAATTTTCAATGGGTTATTAGCTTGCTTTTATATAATGCGAAAAAACTCATTTCCAAAATCAAAGATATAGTACTTTCAAGCAATCAATATGTTTATTATTAAAAAACTTGAAAAAATCATAAGAGCTACCATTCGTCACAAAACAAAATTTCTTTAAAATAGTAAAATTATTATAATTAAAGGCCTTGTTATAAGTTTGCCATTCGCAAAAAAGAAAAAAAAATAGCAGTTCTAGAGCTTTAATGCACGACCTTACGGTAATTTAAGAAATTAGTCAGAGGTAAAATATTTCAATTTTGCGAATGGACCAGGCAGACAATTAATTGGACAAGTCCTATACTACGAAAGTGGATCGATCCTTGTTTTACCTCTTTCAGCAGTCTTTAACCAGAGACTGCAGCACCACCTATAGTTTATTTTAATTGCAAATATGATAAACTGAATAGTGAATGAACACTTAAGCGTAGTTTCATTTTCAAAAGATTCATGACATTTGACACATGGCGGTCAAAACCTTTTAGTTAATTTTCAGTAAGTTACTGCCCTATAGTCGGGGCTAAGGCAGAAATACATGAAATACACCGCCAGCTCAGTCATTCCATCCGAAGACTGAAGTTTCGTGCTTATTAGCACTCATCAGCCTAGCATGGGAAGTGACAGAGTTGGATGTGGAAAACCTCTTAAGGAAGCCAAGAGTGCCAGCTAATATAGAATTAGCACTGACCAGACGAGTGACAGAAGCAATGGTTCGGTTCAACTCGAAGAGCTGGCGGTGTCTTTAATATATTTCTGCCTTAACCCTGCCTATAAAGCGGTAACTTACTAAAAATACCTTGCATTGCCTTCAATCATCGAGCTGAACCGAACCATTGCTTCGGTCACTCGTCTGGTCAGTGCTAATTTTATTTTAGCTGACGTTTTTTGTTTTTTTTTGGTATTCTTGGCTTCCTTAAGAGGTTTTCCACCTCCAGCTCAGTCACTTCCTATACCGGGCTGATGAGTGCAAATAAGCACGGAACTGCAGTCCTCGGCTGGAATGACTGCAGTCCTGAGCTGGCGGTGCATTTCATGTGCTTTTAATTAATGTATGCAGTTATTTCTAAAAAGTTAGAAATATTTTTGCGGTTCTGCAACAGATTTTTTGGAAGGTAGGGGCTCAGTTACGCACAAGTGCACCAGCGCAGTGAATGAGCACCTACACTACAGGACAAACACAGCATCGTCTAGTCGTTTTCTATTTGAAAATGTGTGGAAGGAATTTCTTACTTAAAATTCATCTAAAAAAGACTTTTGAAACTTTATTTTAAAACGAGCTGATGTGTGCATCACATGACTTCCATTTGCTCCAGTTTAATGTCATTTTCTCATTATTGGCAGTTTAATATGTTTCACTAGTTTACTCTCTAAATATCACCAACAGGTGCCAAATTGAAACCAGATTTAAAAAAAAAAATTTATTGCCAAATTTGTCGCTAAGATGGTGACAAAACTTGGCGACCGAAAGACTGGCGATATATCGCCAAGTGTCCGCCAAATTATAACACCACTTGAGTTTACATCGAAATTAACAATGATTTCCCCCCAAAAAGGGGCAAACGACCCTCTTTGGAGCATACGAATACAACCAAAAAGGAAGGACCCCACTAGGGTCCTTCCCACAATTAGACCCCACTAGGAGTCTACGTACCAAATTTCAACTTTCTAGGGCATTCCATTCTTGATTTATACGACATACATATACACATACGCACATACATACGTACATACAGACGTCACGAGAAAACTCGTTGTAATTAACTCGGGGATCATCAAAATTGATATTTCGGGTGTCTGCATTCCTAGGCACGTATCCACATGTGGTCGGGGTGAAAAAAAAAACTCAACATTCACTTGGGGGTGAGCAAAATGGAAATTAAGGTCGATTTTTGGGTGAAAATTTTTTCGCGAATACAATACTTTCTTTTTTGTAAAAGGAAGTAAAAAAAGGGAAAATAAAAGCTCTTTATTCATTAAGAGGAGGAAGAGATGTTCCTTCACTAATTGGTCTGTCCTATAAGCCAGTTGCTGTGAAATTTAAGTCATGTGTCCTACTTAAGGCCAAAGTACCCCAGCAGCTTGACCCCATTTAACCTGCAAGACCTCTGTTTTTGCAATCGTTATTTTTAGATACATTCTTGGAATGGCAAAAAATGGTCAAAATAAGATGCACAGTTAAGTTATTAAAAGATTGAAGCCAAAAATAAATAAGAAAATAAGAAATCTAACTTTTTATACAGTCTCCATGTCACTGCATTGCACTTAGGGAAATCACAAAAATGGAAAAAACAATTTGAGCGCAAAAATATTGACATTACTACGACAAATATTCACCAAGTTATTAAATGCAGCATTTTGCGACTTACACCACTCAGTTAAAATTATGTAATTTTTTCTTTTTTTACATTGATAAAATTGATAACGTGCCATTCATTAAGTCCGATAAGTTCTAATCTCATCTTCTGCACGGTTTCTTCTGATTTTCCCTTGAATTTTGGTCGCAATTGGTTAACATTTTTCGTGTTGGTGGGGGGGGGGGGGGGGTTCTGAAATACAAAGTACGTTACTTGGAAACCATATAAAACGTTAGAGTTTGTATTTTTTTTTCACTATTTTTTCCCGTTTCAAACTTTTAATATCTCAAAACTACATCTTGATTTGAACATTTTTCTAATTGGAAGTATATATTTAGCGGTTGCAAAATTTTATTCTTGCAGGTTAAACGGGAACACGCTGTGTTAAAAGGTTGGGATATTTTAAAAAGTTTAATATTACATTTTTCTGAAATTACTTCATTATTGAAACTTCAAAGTTTTTTAAAAATAGTTGGAAAAAATCTCACGATTCTTTTATACAGCAGAACGCATTTCAAAACCATTTCTCCACTGGAGACAAAAGACGGACACGATAAGAAGTATTTTTCTGAAAATATAGTACAGTCAAGAAAGCAAACAGTATCTTTGTCGCAGAAAAAAACGAAGGAAAGGAAAATATTCGAAGTTGAATGGTGTAAAAAAAGTCGACTGCAAAATATTCCGCTTCAAAAGAACTCCATTGTCAATTTCTACACATTCTTAAGCAAATCCTATGTTTCGAGTAATTTTTAAAAAAATAAATTCGTTGCACTCTGTTATTGATACATAATATAATGACGAAGAGTGCAAAAGAAAAATATTTATTTCCTCTTCATGCTCCGTGTTAACATTCTCTTATCTTTCTTTAATGAGAATTTTCACCGAGCTTTTTTACAGGTTTTTGTGAACCCTCTTTCAAATTCTTCTTTTATTTTAGGTATTAATAACAAAACAAATTTTTTTCTTTCTTTTTACTTTACTCAGATGGTGTTTAGAACCGATTTGATTTCCTATTCTCTCATCGTTCTTGAGGAAAAAAATAGTGTAAGTAGAAGAAATAGGTAAACAAATTTACAAAACATTTGCTCACGGATATATATATATATATATATATATATATATATATATATATATATATATATACTAGCTGCGTTGCCCGGCTTTTGCCCGGTCTGCCTTGAAAATAAAAATTGTGTCAAGTGACGTATATTCAACAATGAGGCTTAAATAAAAGAAAAAAAAATCATGCAAAATTTCCCTCCCAAACAATGACAACAGATATTAAAATACTTTCCGAAATTAAATCGAGAAAGATGGATTTAAAAAGCGTATCCATGGAAACACAAAATAAAATTCGTTTAAGAATTAAAATGCGAAAGAAAATGGTAAACAATTTGAATGGAAATGTGGTTTTTTGAACTTCAAATAATTCTCTTGTAACTTTTTTTCTAATGGAGATAGCGGGTTAAGCTTGAGACCTTAGGTCAAGTTAGATCTGGAGTAAAAAAATCAGCTCTTTCCAATGCTGTCAAAATAAAAACTGTGGGACAATTCCTTCACTTTTTATTGATGGATTTAATGAAGAAAGTAGTGCCTAAATTTCAGCTAAGCCTATAAAAATTCGAGCTAAAAACGAAAAATCTCCCGCCGCAATTAAGTTAGAGAGTTGGAACAAATTTCGTAGAACGCGGAAAATTCCTACCTTTCCAACGATATAGAATATTACTATTTGCAAGTATTTTTTCACCCCCATATTCGGGAATTGATGTGAAAATTGCGCCTAAATTGGAATAAAAAAAGAATTATACATCGAATGATTTTCGAACTGGTCTGTAAACCTTCTCATTACTTAAAGGAACAAACTGTGAAAATTTTAGCAAAATCGACCTGGTAGTTCTCGAGTTTTGTAAGTTCAAACACACAGACGCTTTTTGGAGACTTCATTTTATACTATGTATATATATATATATATATATATATATATATATATATATATATATATATATATATATATATATATATATATATATATATATATATATATATATATATATATATATACAGGCGTGGACTGGCCAGGTCGGCTGGTCGGGGATACCCGACTGGGCCAACGGCCGAGTGGGCCACTTTAAGCAATTTTTTATTCAACTTAATACATTTAATTCACATCTAACGTTTTTTAAAGCGTAATAATAGAAGAAAAAATGAAATTTGTTTACTCTATGGGAAAAAAAGTCTTTGGATGCAGGTCAATTTTTCTCTCATCTTTAGCCCCAGGGGCCAAAGTAAATAGCCGAAGTCCACAGGTGCGAATGCTCTCCTCTCTTTGTCAACGTTCTCTCTAGTTTTTAGAGCTCTGGGGTCCATGGCTCCCACATTGAGGAAACGGGAGGGGGCCAGAGAAATTAGTGTCCGATGTGGCCTGAAAAAGGGCCCAGGACGAAAAAATAGCTTTTAAAAATCTTATATTAGTACGTCTATTAACAACAATTGGCCTGCACCACTAAACAAAGCGGCCCATGCCCTGCTATAAATATGTGGGCTATGCTTTGGGGTGTTGAAACATGAGCAGTGGCATGCACAAGGTTGGGGGGGGAGGGGAGAAGGAACATCTGTTGGCCCGGTTCCGAGCCTGAAGGGGGGCCTGAGGGTTTTTAAATGAGGAGTGAAATATACAGTAGGGATGTAGTGGTAAACAAAATGGTGGGGGGCCCGTAAAAGTCATTTGTGACGGGCCTCAAAAAATTCTGTACACGCCCCTGGCCTGATATTTACTGGTTGCGGCAGATTCAACTAAATGCTGTCAGTTGGCAATCGATTTCATTAGTCTAATGTAATTTATCGCTATACGAGTACCTATTTTCATCTCAGACTCGCATCGGGAAAGCAAGGCTGAACTACGATAAACTACATCTGAAACAGGACAAAATTTTAACTTAGAAGGGCGAGTTCCTGAACATAGCCGGATTTAGGCCTGAGTTCCAAGGGGTAAGATTTTTTTTATCTTTATTTATTTTTTTTCAGCAACATTAGTTGTAATCCGGGCCAGACTTAGACTTAACGGGGGTCCCAGGGTTGCCAACCTTGGAGAAACAATTTGAGGAGCATTTGTGCTTATTTTGAGGAGTAATTTAAAATTTTGCGGAACGGTTCGGAATTTTGTATAAAAATCAATAAAATTAACCAAAACCACTTATCTGATTTTTTTAGAGCTTTAATAATTATTTTAAGCACTAGTATGAAAATAATTATTTCTAAATTAATAAAACAGCTTTATACATAATTTCAATCTTTGAGTATAAGCATCTTTAATTTCCCATATTGACATGTTTGTTATGATGAAATAACAAAATTTAAGCTGGTTTTCGGCAGGGAAATGCGGAGCAAAAGAACTTCTTTGCGGAGCCGCGAAGTTTCGCCATTTTTGCGGAGCAGTTGGTAACCCTGGGTCCCTATGGTATTTCAGGGATGAGATCCCTTTGTATTCCTAAAGTCGCGATAGTATTAAGTCTACAATTAAAGATTTTGATGCCCAAACTTTTCCTTTTTTAAAAATTCATTTTTGCGTGCGGAAAATTGGTTGTTCCGATTAGACATCTGTTTTGTAGTAAATAATGTGGGAAAGATTCGATCGGACTTTTCGATCGGACACTAATGTTATTTATTGGTCTAACCAAAAATGAGTGAGTCTGAACTTACCTGGTTCTTGGCTTTTGCATCAAGGCCCAAGAAGGAAATTGTGTATCACAGATTTAAAATGGTCCGGGACACATTTTGAAAAAAATGGTATTAAACAATTTAGAGTTTTGAAATTTTTTGCACTGATTCACCATTGGTCTGATTTGCAAAATCATAACAAATATTTTAAAAATATATTTAAATTTAGTTATTGTTTTCTTAAAAAAATGGGGTTGCTTTAAATTGCTAAAACTCACAATATTCTTGGTCAATTTTCAATTTTTTTTTTTTTTTTTTCAAAAAACTATGCACAAATATCTAAGTTTTAATTTTTATTCGACAATTTAAAAAAATTAATTCAGTAAAAATAGAAAATATTTGAAGAAAAATTTCGAAACATTCAAAGATACTTTTTAAAAAAATCATATTTTTGAAGTAATGGTTTTTTTCAAATTCACCGTATAAAAATCAAAGTAAACTGTTTGAAAAAGATATGCTCCAAATTTCATTACTTTATCTTTATCAGTTCTTGACTGAAAATAATTTGAATGCGAAAAACCGGGAAAAATTGCATCATGGAGAGAATCGCGGTTGAAGTTTTAAAGTTAAATATATTGTTAGTTAAAAGAATGCAACAAAAACAATTATATCTTTCGTTCTAATTAAGATAGAAACAAGATTTAAACGCCTTTAAGCAGAAAAAGATGGAGAAGTTTTTTAAATGATAGAAAAAATGCAAAATTTGACACATTTTGTTTAATGGACCCCTTTAAATATCGAAAAATTGCTAGACAAAGTCTTCGAACCTTAGGCATTCCCTTAAAGTCGCTAAAGATAGCTTAGAATTTCACTCATAGAAATTTTCATGGGAGAGCTTCGTAAACCTTTTATTTGTACTATAGCCAAAAATTGATTTCAGTTTCAGAAAAAAATGCCAGGGAGAACTAGTGTTTCCTCCAGACCAAAAAAGGGGCAGTGCGCTTTCAGATAAAAGGGATAAAACACTAAAAAAATTCCGAAACGTTTTTGAGTATTTCCGTGTAACGTTTCGGGTTTCAATGGTTTTTGTACATTTCCTGGAAAAATCAAGTATCATAGTCAAAAGGTTTCCTGAATTGCTACACAATGCACGAATGCAGACTTCTCACTATTGTGAAAATTATTTTTAGTTACCAGTTTAAAGATTAACTGAGCGTATTCATAAAGTGTATCGGTTTCCATTCGGTTACGGCAAGACCATGCTGTTTAAGCTCTCAAAGGGAGCGAAAACGTATGATCTATGTTGCTTTGCAAGAATTACAGGCGAGTAAAAGTTTCGATAATTGCATGAAATTCTTGCTTAGCTTTGACCGTGTTTGCAATGCTGCTTTACCTACTTACGTTTACTCTAAGGTTACAGAGACACGAATGGCTTAAAACAGGATGATTTCTGAACTTTTCAGGAAGCTTCCGGGATAATTTCTGGATGTTTACTGAATTTTAGCAGAAAACATTCCTGGTTTTTAAAAGGTATTTTACCGACAGAAATTGGGCACATCAGCTGCCCATTATTTTCCAGGAACGTTTCTGAATCGCTTTTACAGTGAAGGATAGAGAAGTTTTGTTGAATGAAGAAGGTGCTTCTTTTACTTTTTGGTATACTAGGTACATACAAAGTTCAAGTGTTTTCGATAGTAATTATTTTTAAAATATTAAAAAGCTTTTTGATGTTTAGTTTTAAAGGTAATGCAAAATACCTTCAGATATATTCTAATCAGATTCTTGTGGATAAATGTTGAAACGAAAGAATGATGTTTCAAGGACAGGGGTCGAAGGTTAGCTTGAAAGCTGAAGGGCATGGTGCCCTTCTAAAAAATCTTGGGGAAAACCTTTCTCTTTTCCTTTTAATGTTTCCAAACATATTATAAGATTATATTTTTAAAATTTCAATGTCGGAAAATTTTGAAGGAGAGTCGCCAGATTCTCATAGTAACGAAATGTAGTTTAAAATTGGGTCAAGTATACTTCAGTTTTTAAATACTTTCAAATGAGATCACTGACCCTCCTATTCTCTCAAACGTGACCAAAGTTAGTCTTGCGTTTTTTAATAGTTCAAACTCTAAACGTTTTTTGTAGAGCCCTATGTTGCCCTATGCTGTTCCATTAATTTTACTAAGGGCAGCCTAAAATTGCATTTCTAAAACTTCCCATTTCGGAGAATTTCTGGAAAGAGCCCCCGACATTCTATTGTAAACAAAGATAGACTAAAATGGATTTCAATTTTGAAAAAAAAAAAAAAGTTAAGAAAACAAAATTGTGGTGGATCCCCTTGTTTTTCCTCTCCTTTAACACTACCGAAAATTGTAAAATTGCCTTTTTTGACATCAACTTTGAAAATATCGCTTGGAAAAGAACTAGAACCCCGTTTCCCGATTCTTTTCTTAGACCTATATAGAACAACCATGTTTAAAAAAATTCCGGGGGGATTTACCTGGTTCCTAATCTCTTTCCTCGTGTCCTTCCTATTTGTCAGTATAGAAACCTAAAGATGGGTCTTTTCAGGCTTATAACCATAAGTATCCTTTCAAGGCACATAAAAAATGCGTCAGTGTTAGCTATATTTTACGTTTCGCAATTTTCTATTTTAGAACTTTAAACCTTGATTTAGGAACTTAAAGTAAAATAGGAACTACAGTCGAATCCCGACTTACGCGAGGGATGCGTTCCAAGAGCCCTCGCGTAAGTCGAAATTTCGCGTTGTGGAAAAGGGTATGTGTAAAAGCTTTTATAAACATACCCAATTATTTCAGACCACCTAAAATTGTTAAAACCTTTTTCTTAACTATAAAGTACTATTTCTTAAATAAAAAACTGAATTTTTATTTGTATTTTAAATTTAAAAAAAAACGTTTTATTTAACATGAAATACTGCTACGATGCACAAAATCAATCATCAATGGGAAAGTAAGACATAAAATAGTATGGTACGTACAGTATGTAGCAAGAAAAACAAATGCACTATTAAGATAAATAAATACCTTTGTGCTGAACAGTAAAGTAAGACAAAACAACGTTAGAAGAAGCACAAATTTGCAAATTACAGCAGACACGTGTTTCGGCGTTACAGGGAACGCCCTTTTCAATGCAAAAAATAATGAGCTTATGGATGAAAAGACATCCGACAAAAGCTCTTATAAGTCAAGAACTGATAAAGATAAAGTAATGAAATTTGGAGCATACCTTTTTTAAACAGATTACTTTGATTTTTATACGGTGAATTTGAAAAATACAATTAGTTCAAAAAATATGTTATTTTTTAAAAGTATTTTTGGATTTTTCGAAATTTTTCTTCAAATATTTTCCATTTTTATGAATAAATATTATTCTAATCCTCGAATAAAAAGTAAAACTTAGATATTTGTGCATAGTTCTTTGAAAAAAATTTGAAAATTGACCAAGAATATTGTGAGTTTTAGCAATTTAAAGCAACCCCATTTTTTTAAGAAAACAATAACTAAATTTAAATATATTTTTTAAATACTTATGTTATTATTTTGCGAATCAAACTGATGGTGAATCAGTGCAAAAAAATTTCAAAATTTTTTTTTTTTTTTTTCAAAATGTGTCCCGGACCACCTTAAATCTGTAATACGCAATTTCCTTCTTGGGCCTTGATACAAAAACCAAGAACCAGATAAGTCCACTCACTCATTTTTGGTAAGACCAATAAATAACATTAGTGTCCGATCGAAAGGCTAATTAATATCTTTCCCACATTATTTATTACAAGGCAGAAGTCTAATCTTACATTTGTGACCCGTTGTTGCACCAATCGAAATAACTTATTCTCCACACGCAAAAATGAATTTTTAAAAAAGGAAAAGTTTGGACTTAACTCGTTCCTGCATCAAAGTCCTCAATTGTAGACTTAATACTATCATGACTTTAAGACTACAAAGGGACCTCATACCTGAAATAGCATAGAGACCCAGGGTTGCCAACTGCTCCGCATTTTGCGGAGTTGCTGCGCAAAAATGGCGAAACTCGCGGCTCCGCAAAGAAGTTCTTTTGCTCAGCATTTCCCTGCCGAAGTTTTCCAGCTTAAATTGTGTTATTTCATCATAACAAACATGTAAGTATGGGAAATTAAAGATGCTTAAACTCAAAGATTGAAATTATGTATAAAGCTGTTTTTATTAATTTAGAAATAATTATTTTTATACTAGTACTTAAAATAATTATTAAAGCTCTAAAAAAAAAATCAGATAAAGAGTTTTAGTTAATTTTATTGATTTTTATACAAAATTCCAAAATGCTCCGCAAAATTTTAAATTGCACCTCAAAATCAGCACAGATGCTCCTCAAATTGTTTCTCTAAGGTTGGCAACCCTGGGACCCCGTTAAGTCTAAGTGTGGCCCGGATTACAACTAATGTTGCTCAAAAAAATAAATAAAGATAAAAAAAATCTTACCCCCTGGAACTCAGGCCTAAATCCGCTATGTTCAGGAACTCGCCCTTCTAAGTTGAAATTTTGTCCTGTTTCAGATTCAGTTTATCGTAGTCCAGACTTGCTTTCCCGATGCAATTCTGAGATAAAAATACTTGTATAGTGATAAATTCATTAGACTAATGAAATCGATTGCCAATTGACAGCATTTATTTGAATCTGCCGCAACCAGTGAATACCAGGCCAGGAGCGTGTACAGAAATTTTTGAGGTTCGTCACAAATGACTTTTACGGTCCCCCTCCATTTTGTTTGCCACTACGTCCCTAATGTATATTTCACCCCTCATATAAAAAATCTCAGACCCTCTTCAGGCTCGGAACCAGGGCAACGGATGTTCCTTCTCCCCCCCCCCCTCTCCAATCTTGTGCATGCCGCTGCTCATGTATCAATACCCCAAAGCATGGCCTACACATTTATAGCAGGGCCGGGGCTGTTTTGTCTAGTGGTGCAGGCTAATTGTTGTTAATAGACGTACTAATATAAGATTTTGAAACCTCTTTTTTTCCTCCCGCGTCCTTTTTCAGACCGCGTCGGATCCTAATATTTCTGCCCCCCCCCCCCCCCGTTTCCTCAGTGCGGGAGCCATGGACCTCATAGCTCCAAAAACTAGAAATGAAGTTGACAAAGAGAAGAAAGCATTCGCACCTGTGGACTTCGGCTATTTACTTTGGCTCCTGCCTAAGGATGGGAGAAAAATAAACCTGCTTCCAAACACTTTTTTTCCCCATAGAGTGAACAAATTTCATTTTTTCTTCTAATTACACTTTAAAAAATGTTAGATGTGAATTAAATGTATTAAGTTCAATAAAAAATTGCCTAAGTGGCCCAGTCGGGGATCCCCGACTAGCCGACCTGGCCAGTCCACCCCTGTGTGTGTGTGTGTGTGTGTGTGTGTGTATATATATATATATATATATATATATGCTCGTTTACTTACATTACGATAAGTCAGCGTTAGATTTGATTTTACATTTTTTAAACACCTGCTTAACGATTTTTTATTCTTTCTCACAAGCTAAATTATCATTCATTCAATTGGTTTCGAATGAACTGATTTTAAAAGCATTGAAAGATACTAAACGGATTCGTTTCTGTTCACTTTCATTCAAACTATTAATTTAATTTGCTGTTATAAACAGTCTTGATTTATTCGCATTCTGTTTATATACATATCTACTTCGCGTAAAAATCCTCCTCCTTTTTTCAACCTAGGAAATTTTTTAGTTTCAAATAATAAATAACTATACCCTTTTTCCGTTTGCAATTTCAGTTCCTATTTTTAAAAAGCTACGCTGATCTAATCATTTGAATCTGTATGTAAGAATGCATGTTGTATGCTTAAAATTCTTTTTAAGGTTCATTTCGTTTAAACTATGTTTTAGTAATTGGAAAAACTATTCTTTGTAGTTAAATAAATTATACATTTCATTTTAATTTTCAACCACGTTTTATTCATGTTACGCCTGTTCTCTCTTTTAATACCTCTAATTCGTAAAACGGATTTAAAAACTTATTGGAAGAAAACCAGCATAGGGAGGATACCATAGTCAATGGAATCAACATACACGCGCTTTGGACTTGCCAGTAAATCTTAATGTATGAAATTTGAATTATACAGCAAAGAAGCTAAACAGTATCCAGGATCATTCCACAAAAAAAGTCAACCCTTTGTCCCGCACGCGGCGGTTCATATATTTCATTAAAAAGTAATGATTTTAAAGGATAACGGACGAAATTATTTGTTTAGGAAATCACACATAAGTTTAATTTGTTGGGCAGAAAAAATTTGTTCATTAATATTTTAAAGTATTATTTTTAATGAAGTGTATGAGGAGTCACGTGCGGGACAAAATGAACGTTTTCCGTTAAATGGCCAATCTAAACGTTATACTTCTGACCAGTGACGGCGATTTGGGGGGGCAGGAAAGGCGGGCAGATAACCAAAACTAGAAATTATAAAATAAAGCAGGAATTTCAAAATATTCAGAACATAAATATTTGTTTTACTTTGTTTATCTGTCTACGAAACATTATTTAGCACATTCAGTAACGTTTAGTTTATACATACTAGAAGCTGATGTCAGAATATTACAAAAACATCAACTTGACATCTCTTCCATTTTTGAGGTAGCCCTTGCAACGCCGGGCGACTCAGCTAGTTAACATTAAAATTAGCAACACGGCAATTTTTGAATGGCATGAAGGAATCTAAGAACGTACTTTTAAGACATTTGTTAAAAAAGAAAAGAAAAACTCAGTTTATTTTCTCTAAACTCGTCCCTGATTAATAATAACAAGCAAAATTAAGGCTCAGAAATATTACTAAGTAAAATCTTTCTCAAAACTAAAGAGTTAAGTTAATTATTCATGCGAAAAATTCTAAATTTTTCAAGTACGCAATTTTAATGAAATGTAAAATCCCCAATACCACTTTCGAGTCCTGAATTTTGTTCAGAAAAGGCAAAGCTCCCCTTGCACTTTAATTAAGAACGCTTAGGCTTCTGGTTTTGAAGAATGCACTACTTCAGGTATTGATCTTGGGAAAACAGTAAATAGAACTAGAGGAGTGCAGAAGGTAACATTATTCCAGATGAAATTATTCATCCTTGATTTAACCAATAACTTGGAATAGAAATATTAACTTACAGGCTTTATATTATTCTTTAAATAGATAGTTTGAGATTGAAACATCCGAGAAGTCTTTATTTCTGTAAGTTTTACTAAAACGATGGGTTTCTGAATTTGGAGAAATATTTAAGTGTTGATATTCTTTTATAGCTTTTAATGTGGGGCAAGTGCGTCAAATAAGGTCATTCTCAAGTGCATGGCCTAAAGTCTCGTTTATTTATGATTCAACTGGCTCCGACCTTTTTAAACTTATCAATTGACTCTTAGAAAACAAGGAAAAAATAGTTTTAGTTTAAATATTTATGTTCCTATAACGTTTTTCAGCGGTTTAAACAAAATAAGTCTACTTGGCCTTAGAGGGAATATGGCTCTCCATTAAGGCCAACGCTGGCATTGATTACGTCATGAAAGGTTAAGGATAGAACAAGTAACTGAAACTAAAAATTTAAAAAAAACCGCGATTGAGTCGCAAATATAGAATTAAGAGGGAAAATTGAAAATCTTTCTAAAAGCCTAATACTATTAAACATTAATTACTAGTATTTATATGTAAACAAATAGAAACAGGCAACAGATAAAAATTTTAAATCATCGTGTTTTCTTTCCTTGTCGGCCAACAATGAATTCGGGCACCAATCGCGTGAATACAGGATTAGCCGTATTTAAAATCTGCTTTAAAAAACGTTCTAATTCGAATTTTATATAACATGGAAGATCTAAATACATTCTGTGAGACGCAGAAAAAAAATTACTTTGGTACTAAATTTTTAAATATGTTTTCAGTGCAAAAATCGCAAAAAACATTTTAGAGGTTTTTAAATAATATCTTCGTTTATTAATGTCATCCGAAGACGCAACATAGTTAAGAACATTCTCGATCAGCTCTCCTTTCGAACAAAAAAAAAATTTCGAAATTAGTCCATCCGTTTAGGAGCTAGAGTGCCACAGACAGATACACAGACACGTCAAACTTATAACCCCCTTCTTTTGTGTCCCGCATCTGCCTCCAGCTTGGTTATTGTCTAAAAAGACGAAACTCCAGTCTCTGAATGACATAAACGGGATGTTGGAAAATTTTACTAATCGTAATATTTTATTTTTAAAAAATGAAACATTTCTTTATTTTGTTTATTTATACATTTTTGTTGCCTTTAAAAAAAAATGAAATCACATTTCTCTACTTGCTGTTCCTCTGCATGGGTTAAATATGTGAACGTTAGATTCGAACTATGGACTTATTTAAACTTACGAAAGAACGTTCTTATATGTAATTATCCTACACACATGTTTAATTTAATGTGAACAGTTTTTAGCTTTAACAGCGTTCTGAAGAAACTATTAATTATATTATATTGGCTAAATAGAATTCAAATACTCAATATGCATGACAGAAATCTTTTTTTAAGTAGAGGCAACATGTAAATATTTTTTATAGAGGAAGAGTCTTCAAGTAGCAAAATAGCAACAAGATGACTTTTAGAGTGTCACTTATCTGCAATAAAACCATCACGTGAAAAGCATCATGTAAGGATAACAACAACCGATGTGTGATAGGGAGCCCTGTCGTAGTTCAGTGGTAGTGTCACAGTGTGGTGCTCCCCTCCCCAGGATCCAAGTGGGCAACTCCACAAGTAACTGACTGACATTTTTGAAGCAAAACGATACGTATTTTGTAATCTTCAACGCTAAATATGCATTGTAAAAACTATTTTTTCTTCTTTTCCCGTGGAATATTTTATTCTTTAGGCTGAACTTAATGGTATAGTTGAATTTTCAAAATACATTTTAGACGATTAAAAAATAAGTGTAAAAAACAAGGTAGTTGACTGACATACTTATTTTTAACATGGCGGTCAATTACCATCTTCTTATAAATAACAAGAAGTTCCATCTAGAACTAAACAAGCCTACTTTCCCGTATAGCCATACTACTTTCTAGCACCAGATCACTATTCTCAAAAATAGCTAAAATCGCAAATTGTTTCAAACATATTTTTAAAATATTTTAAGCTGATTTCTAGGAATAAAATATTCCTTGCTCATCTAGAAAAAAACGAACAAATAAAATAGCAGCACCTTTTAAACAAAGCAGCTAATACACTTTTTTCCATTAAAAAAAATCTTTAACAGCTTTCAAAACGAAAAAATAATAACTAAAATTAATGAGCTCATTAAAATAAATACATCATATCAAAAAAAAAATATCGTTTCTTTTTCCCCTGTTGCCAAAAAATTTTTCTTTAAAATGAATTAATGCACTTACCAAAATAAATAAAAACAAAAAAACAGGAAAATGGCAACTTAAAGAAATAATTTTCACTGTCAAAAAAAAATAATAATAATAATAATTTAAATTCTGACGTTTTGAATTCAAATTATGTGTTTCGCAATCACGAGTTGCGAACGGACCCTAAAATGTTTCTAGAAACGGTTCCTGCCCCCCCCCCCCCAAGCCTGCCCTTCCTCCTGGGCAGTTAGTTACGTGTGTATTAGGGTGGTCACAAAAAATCGATTTTCGAGTTTCTTCCGCAACCTCCCCCCCCCCCCCCCTCTAAAATGTGCCAATGGACTAGAAAACATGATTTGCAAAGTTTCAGCTCAATCCGATAATATTAACACGTGCCGCAAAGAAGCTAAAGTTACGAAAAACAGTGATTTTTAGCAAAAAATCGTAGTTTTTCTTCTTTACAACCAAAACTTTTCATCCTAGAAACTTCGTTCTGGTCTCATTTTATAGGAAATTTTATTCTCGTGATGAATTATCTTATCCATTTTTTAAACAAAATTTATAAAATGGTACTGGTCATTTTTCAGATCAGGTCGTGGAAGATACCATCAAAAAGGAATTTTCATGCAAAGATCTGAAAGCATTACAATATTCGATTACATTTACTTGCTCTTTGTTGATTTTAATTTATCCATTAAAAATGCTTCATTTGGAGGTACTTTAAAAATTAAATGCAACAAATTGTTGATTTAAAATAAAATAACTAAGCATTTCAGAAGAGAAAGCGGAGTTAAAATTAGAAAAAATAAAAGAAAAAATCTAAGGCATTTTATTGCTTACACTGTTAAATTATACATCATTATGTTATTACTTTTTATTGAGAAGTTTAAGTTGTAATTTCTTCGATATGACAAATTTTGATGAATGTGGAAAAATGTGCCTGCATTCGGACATAACTTGTAATAGAAACTGTCGTTAGTTAGAAATTAGTTTTATACCTGTTTCAGCTGTGCCATTGACAACCCTTAAACTGTTTACTATCTTTTTAATTTTAATATAATATTGGTTTTCACATTATTCCTTAAGATCAGTACTTAAAAACTTTGTATCGATTTCGAATCTCTGTAAAAAATTGTATCTCTTAAAAAGTTTTAAGAGAAAGGAAAAAATTTACTTCTTTGTCCAGTAAACTAAGCTTCTTTCAGATTGAGCTGTGCTTTTGCATCCCTATCATCACAATCATCTTCATTATCTCCTACTTCGGATATTAATTTTGCAGCCTTCTTTGTTTTGATCTTTTTTCTCTCCCTAATGTATCATTAAAACAGGGAAATGCAACCTTCTCTGAGTTCAGGGACTACAAATGATTAACTATTTTAGGTAGTTCTGTGCCTACATCATCTTCATAAATATTCTTGTATTGAACCAAAGATTTTACTTACTTTTGATCATGGTTGGGGGCCAAAGCTGGATTGCAGACAATAAACCATACTTTTCCATAAATATTGTTGATAAACAACCAAATATCTTCAACACCTTTTACATTGAAATCAATTAAGGAAAGCTGATCCCTGAGAAGATATACTTTTAAAAATCATATGAGGCAGTGAAAAGCAAAGGAATGTAATTGACAAAATTAAAATTTTCGAGATAATCATTACAAATAATTTGGGAACGTCTCATTTGCTTAGGGGCAAGAGATGATAGTAGTAGCTCTGGTAGGGGCTGTTATACAGCATGATTTAGAAAAAAGGTTCAACGAAAGCCTACCCTACCTTGGATCTGCACTTTAAACGTATTTTATGAGGAACTTTAAAAGTCCACTTACATCCCTTTGCTTCTCAATACGTCATATGAGGTAGTGAGAAGCGAAGGGATGCAAGTAGCAAAATTAAAAATTTGGAGATAACAAGTACAAATGATAGGTGAACCTCTCCTCTGTCTTAGGGCAAGAGATTGTACTAGTAGCCCTGGTAGATGCTGCTGTACAGCATGATTTAGAAAAAAAATTCAATGAAAGCCTACCTATGATCTGATCTTTAAACGCATTTTACTCGAAACTTAAAATAGTCCAATTGCATCCCTTTGCTTCTCACTGCCTCATATGGCCTTTGCCATCCATCTTGTGTGCTTAATACCGCAGGATACTCGAAAAGTAACATTGTTTGGAGAAAGATTCCCTAAATAAGTTAAGCAAAGTGGAATGAACTTTTTATAGGCATCCCTAAGCTGCTACTGTTTTTATTTCTCAAAAAGAAAACTTGAAATTTCACCTGGATTGCTTATTTTGTTTTTAATCTTCTATACTTGCTTTGAATTGCCTCTTATCTATACCATTCATCCTGAAATTCTTGAAAAATATCTGGTTGAAGACTAGTGGACGTACCTATTTTGCAATTCAAAACTGCTTTCAAACCAACTTCTCAGATGTAGTAGCGACATGCTAAATGCAAAAACTTTTTCTGTAACAACTGTACTCATAAAACTCAGGTTTGTACTGCAGGAAGGAGCTATAAAATGATAAATTTTAGCGAAAGCCCTAACAAGTTCTCGTCTAAGAACACAGGTCACTTTCCTGGGAATCGTAGTGTTTCCTTTCTCTAGGGGTCGAAAACCCTTACAAGACTGGGATTTTTAAGCTAGTTTTTAGTGCTGCCCACCGAAGAGAAGTATTTATGGCCTCTACAGCTAATTTCATAAGTTTTACATGCAGTTGTTTGTTTAAGTTTTGAGTTTCAGAGACATAACTATTTTACAGTGAAATTCTGTTACAACGAACTTCAAATTACTAGAAATTTTCTTCGTTGTAATGAGGTTTTAATAGCAATTCAATTCAAGCAACGTAATGGAAATCAAATCGGAGCTGAAAATGTCTTTCGTTGAAACAGATATTTCGTTGTATTGGTATTCGTTGTAACAGGATTTTACTGCAAATATTTCTGATAATATTGCTGTTTTTGCTCTGATAGCTAAAGGGGGTTGTAGGGGGGTAAGGGAGGTACACAATTAACTAAAAGGAGCAATAAAATTTATACTATAATAATTCGTTCTTTTTACGCGGTTCTGAAGATATTATCTACGACCTGACTTGAAAAATCCCGAATAATGTTCAATCAATTTTTACAAGAATTTAGGTGAAATTAGACTTGAAGAGAATAAAATTCCCCAGGACCCGATTAATGTATTAGGGGGCCCTAGGCCAAACGCTTTTTTTTGGGGGCCCCTAAATAGTTAAACCTTACAATTTTAGCCATTGCATAAAAACAATTTTGGCCATTTGAGGGCCCCTACAGAGCGGGGGCCCTAGGCCATGGCCTAGTTGGCCTATTCAGTAATCAGCCCTATTCCCTATAAAATGAGACCAAAACGAAATTTCTAGAATGAATAGTTTTGGTTTTATAGATGAAAAACAACGTTTTTTTTTTGCTAAAAATTGCTATTTTTCGTAACTTTAGCCTCTTTACGGCACGTGTTAATATCATCGAAATATCTTGAAATTTTTTAAATCACATTTTTTCGTCTATTGGCAGATTTTAGAGGGGTGCCGCAAAAGATTAGTTGAAAAAAGTTTTTCCCCATGTACCTTGTAACCACCCTAGTGTGTATAGTGTGTCTGTAGGCATGTGTGTGTATGCGAGCGTGCATGTGTAGGCGTATGTGTGTGCATAGACCTATGTGTGTGCACATAGGCGTGTGTGTATGAGCATAAAGGCACGTGTGGGTGTGTGTGTGTGTAGGGCATGAACGCCCCCAACCAGTAGAAGCTGATTCCGGGAGCACCAGAGGAGCCGCACCTGCAGAGACCCATGGTACAAGCTGAAAAGGGAACCACAACGTCAAGGACGGTCAAATGAAAACAATTAGCAATCGTGACTGCTCAAAAAAAAAATCGTCTGCGCATATCTTTATATAGAAACATAAATGACTTCGAGTTTACTCGCCGAAAACTGAATACCTAAATTAAAACTTTAACGTGAAAATAAAAACAAGTCATATTAACAATAATTATTTCACAGTCAAAACTATAGCTGCGGAGTCGGAGTCGAAGTCAATCTCATTTTGGGATAAAGGAGTCGAAGTCGAATATCCAAGAATCGGAGTCAGTCATTTGTCCTCTGTGTATAATTTTTTGCCAAAGCTACGAAGTCAGAATCGAATTCGGGGAGTCGGAGTCCAATTAATTATCGGGCACTGGAGTCAGAGTCAGAGTCCGGTGCCTCTAAATTCTCGGAGTCGGAGTCTGGAGTTTGGCGTCAAGAGCTATTTCCAACAAAATTTGTTTGAAGTAAATCCGCCTTCAAGTACGGAATCTACATTGACTTTCAGTTTCCCCGTAGGCGCTAATGTTAAGGGATTTGAACTGTTCAAAATTAAACGGAAAAGTGTTCAAATCAAAAAGATATTTTATATACAAGTTTTTCATCAAAACTTTTTCCTACAAAGTTTGCTTGAAGCAAATTCGCCTCACAGTTCAGAATTGCCTTGAATTTCCCCGTAGGCGCTAATGTTAAGTTTTTTGAACTGTTCAAAATTGAACGAAAAATAGTACAAATCAAAAAGTGAAATATGGGAATGAAGTGTCCTCGCCGAGATCTTTCGAACAAAAAAAGTTTTTTCTAATCGGACTGTTCATTCAAAAGTTATTAGGGGAGGAGAGACAGACAGACCGGCAGACCGACAGACCGACAGACAGAACGACAGACATTTTTCCCCATCTCAATACCCTACTTTCCAATTTTTAATTTTTTGATATTTATTTAATTATTTTAATTGTTTTCGACATTTTTTTGTTTTTCTCGATATTTTTAAGATGCATTGAGCCCTCTTTCATGCTTTTTTCTTCTTTTTCTGACTTTTACTGGGAAAGTAGGCTAAAAACGAACTCACTGATAGATTAACGCTCTGGCGTCACCAACAATGAAACTCGTGCCATAGCATGCGTGACGACATTATTTCATTGCTGAAGCACGAAAAATTCAGTAATTTATAATTTGACTAGTTGTATCCGCACTGCTTTGCCCATAATAGAAAAAATAAAAGGTCTTTTGGTTCGCCTGTATATTTACAAATAATGTGTGGTGAATTTTCTCGCCAATTGGCTTGTACCCATGTTGCGGTTCCCCGTTATGGTAATTTCGTATCTCGCCAATTGATTTGTGCCCATGTTACGGTTCCACGTTATGATAATTTCGTAATTTACTCGTCCATCTTATGATAATTTTGTTCTTAAAATTGGAATAGAAAAAGAACCACATCGAATTTTTAAAAAAATGCTTCGAGGTGCTCACCCACATGCTACAAACTAACTTTGTGCCAAATTTCATGAAAATCGGCAGAACGGTCTAAGCGCTATGCGTGTCGGAGAAATCCTGACAGACAGAGAAGGATCCGGAGAGAGAGACTTTCAGCTTTATTGTTCGAAAGTCCATAACTCGAATACGCTACCTCGCGGTGATTACCAATACTAAAGAAAAAGGTAAAACATTCCATTCCACGTGTTTTCTTTATGGTAAATTACAGATTTGAGACAGTTTGTGGCGTAATGTAATTTCAGAAGAATAGAAAAGAAAGTTTCCCACAAAAGCGATGAAAAATTACTGTCATTCACTATGCGCCAAAGCAAGTTATAAGTTACGGCATTTGTTTGTTTTACCTTTTTCATCCGCCAGTACACAGTGGCTACAGCGCCTCCTATAGTTTATTGGAGTTGCGAATTAGTAAAGATAACATTTTTAGGCGATGTTTGACATGCAGATAATTGTTTTATTTTGACAAGGCTGAACTGAATCCGGTAACTTAATTGTTTTACTGCAGTTTTAGGAGAAAGAAGAAACGATGAAGTGGTGTCAACAATTAACGCTATCTATTGGATTTTATGGTTAATCCACTGGGGTTAGGCATCACCACTCTAGAGTCAGACCACACTAGACTCGAGTGTGGTGGTGGGTTAGGGCGATTTTATAGTGTTTTCAATAATTATTTAAAAATTATCTAAAATGTATTTCGGGAATTCAATTACACCATTTAATTCAGCTTAAAAAATACAATATTTCAGGGCAAAAGATCGTTTGCACAACATCTATTTTGCGTTGAATGTTACAAAATGCGTATAATCTTTACTTCAAAAATGTCAGTCAGTTACCCGTGCAACTGCCCTAGTATAATAATGAAAGAAAACATAAATAAATGTAGAAAATCGGAAGAGCATAGTAAACCATGTAATGGCATAGATTATTTGCCGTCGCACCCCCGTTATCGAAACATAAGGTCTTAAAGCCTCCTGAAATTTTAAGAAAAGTCGCCAAATTTAGCAAGTTTCGGTGAAAAACGGAGATCACCTTTTCACACGCTTTTCAGACTGACGTTCCGCCACATGCATACGGTGAAGTTGCGTAATGCCTTCCATTTCTCGCCAACGCATTAAATTTGGTGACTTTTTTAAAATTTCGGCAGGCTTTAATTTCAGGCAGAGTTTGAATCATACAGGGTGTTTCTGAACTCTTGAGCAAATCCTTAAGGGGTGATAGTACATATCAGATCAAAAAAAATAATGGCAAAAATAAGGATCCCAAACGTTTTCCGAAGGAGATAGTTGCCATTAAAGTTTAAGGTCCAAAATTTCAAATAATCATAAAAAAACGAAAAAATTAGTCGATTCGTTTGCAGTTTTCGTTAAAATTATTCTTTTTATCGGTATGTTCTTGAAAATAAATTTTTTAGAGGAAGTTTAAAAAATGCCGATAGAGGGCACTTTAGACTTTAGAGTAACGTTCTTTTTTTTCCCCCGCTATTTTTGAATCTCATTAGATTTTTTCTAATGCTTGGACTTAAAGTTTGAGCTCAAAATCAGAATCATTGGGCTTGACTAAGTCGTGCCAACTAAACTGTGTTCAGAAGATGAAATACACTCTCAGAAAAAAAAAAAAAAAATACATTAACCCAGAAGGAAACGAGCGAAACTCAAAATGGACGTATCCTATGACAAGATAAGGAAATGATTACAAATTCAGAACAGAAAATTGTTTTATTAACAAGTTATGACACAACAAAGGTTACAAATTTAAAATGCATAGCCTCCTCTAACAGCTATACGAGACAAAACACGGCGTGGTATATAGTTAAATAGGTTACCTATGACTACTAGGACTACATTGGTGTGCAAAAATTAAGGACGAAGTCGAAAAATTAGCATATCAGCTGAACGAAGAGGCAGAGTGGACAGAAAGACCAATCAGGAGATTAAGTAAGGTGATGTACGGTAGCACATGCGCAGATATGCAGGCAGACGTAATAGGGGAGTGTCTGAGTAGTATAAAGCATGTTGTCGGTGTAAGATCAGTATTTCTGGTAAAGAGATTGCACGCCGTATAGCAGTTAAAATCACACCGAGTTGCTGCCTCCGCGAGAAATGGCGAATAATCAATCTGTTAGACGACATCTGGATGCTTTTACCCAAGGTCGAATCATTGGGAAGTTGGAGGAAGGCCGCAGTGTGATAAGTGTGGCTGCAGAGTTCGAAATTGCTCACAGCATCGTTTCACGACTTTGGAGACAATTTCAAACTACAGGAACAGCTGTCCGGGGGTTCAGTAGTGGTCGTCCACGAGGGAACCACACCCGCAGATGACCGGTATATTGTCTTACAGGCCAGAAGAAACAGGCAGCAGACAGCGGGAGAAATCGCTAGACACACGACACAGACGACTGGGCAACCGATATCGCGTTTTACCGTGGCCAGAAGACTGCACGGTGGTGGTCTGTTTGCACGACGCCCTATACGGTGTGTACCTTCTAACGCTTGCCCATCGGAGAAGGCGTTCTCTGTGGTGCCGGAATTAAAGAGACAATGAATGGAGACGAGTACTCTTTACAGATGAGAGCAGATTCAATCTGAGTAGCGATTCTCATCGCATACTCATCTGGAGAGAGCGGGGAAGCCGCAATCATCCCTCGAACATCATTGAAAGGGACAGGTATGGAGGTCGCGGTGTTCTCGTTTGGGGAGACATCATGCTTGTTAGTCGTACAGACCTTCACATTTTCGACGCAGGTTCAGTCAACGGGACCCGTTATTGTAACGAGATTCTTCTTCCATATGTGCTTGTTTTTAGAGGCGCTATGGGTCCGTAGTTCCTTTTCATGAACGACAATGCACCATGTCATCGCACAGTAGCTGCCGAACAGCTCTTAGAGAGTAAGGATATTGAACGTATGGATTGGCCGGCACGATTTCCGGATCTCAATCCCATCGAGCATGTATGGGATTTTCTAGGCAGACGCTTGGCAGCCACCAGTAACGATTCGGGAGCTTCGATTGGCGCTGCAAGACGAATGGGCAGCAATGCCTCAACAACTCATTGACAGTCTCATTCTCAGCATGGGAAGACGCTGTGAAACCTGCCTAGCAGTCGGGGGAGATCATATCCCCTACTAAAGACCGGATGTTTCTTGTTGGACCCCCATCACAGGGATGTTTCGGAATTCAATCGCATTGCGCTCCATGCTACTTTTTCAATAAAGCTTCTTTTTATCCCTCTGATTTCTCTTTTAGTAATTGTTGCTTACATTACACATGTCCTTACGTATTGGGGATCTTGCGGTATTAAATGTGTTGATTTGGAAAACTTTTGTTCAAAGTTATATTGAAAAAACCGTCTCGTCCTTAATTTTTGCACACCAGTGTATATCAGGAATCATCGTTGAAGATAACAACATGCATCCTGTTTGTCACAACCCAGCTAAACAAGTGCAGTAAAAATCCAATCGACGAAAATCCAATCCATCGCAATGGAAAAAAACGCCGGTTCAAGATGCCCGCGCCTTTTAGTCTGCTCTGGATTGTTTTTCCTGATACCATCAGCTTCTAGGAAGGTGTTAAACCACATGGAACTAATGTTAGCGACCTTGTTTATACAGTAGTGGCTGCTCTTATGATGTGCGATCGTCACGCTTATTTTTGTTTCTAGAATGCCTTAACCGACCGCAATGGAGTGATTCATTTATTTTTACCTACACTAATCTACTATCATATCGCTCCGACTGAGGCCGTGGAAGATACGCGCTTACAACCATCCTGCTTCTCTGAGACCTGCTGTATGTCCCTTTAAAAAGTCCACAGTGACACAAGCCTTCACACTTTCAATTGTACCTATCTGCGCATCTTTTATGCACATAGCGCGCTTACTCTTTCGTCATTGGCGACTAAATTCAAATCATCTCTTACCAAACTACATTCCTGCCGAGTTTGTTCGTTGCAGCTCAATTTAATCTTGATGCATACATTTTTTTATGACAAAGGGTATTTCAACCTTTGAAGACAATTCAGTTTTCTTTACTTAATCACTCCCAACAATTCAGATTTTGAGCTCAAAATCTAAGTTTAAGTCTAAACATTCGAAAAAGTCTAATGAAATTCAAAAATAGTGGTAAAAAATGGTTGTTCGTTATTCCAAAGTCTAAAGCGCCCTCTCTATCGACATTTTTAAAACTATATCTTCAAAATTTATCTTCAAGAAAATATTGATAGAAAAAATAATTTTAGCGAAAACCGCAAACGAATCGACCAATTTTTCCGTTTTTTACGATCATTTGAAATTTTGGACTCGAAACTTGAGTGCCTCCTATCTCCTTTGGAAGACGTTTGGGACCCTTATTTTTGCTATTGTATTGTTTGTCCAAATAAGTACTATCCCCCGTTAAAGTTTTGCCCAAGAGTTCTGAAACACCTTACTTAAATTGGGACTAGTAATTTGAGAAGCTGCTTCAAGCAAGCCTTGTGTAAAAAATTATACAGAGCGCAGTCTTTCACAAAAACTTGTTCGTGCTGCGCTTGGGAGTGCAGCGCGAACTACGCTGCACGCAGTTCTTTTCTTTTCTGAAATTTTAAATACGTGTTTCGTTTCAGCAAATTTTGAAAATTTTACTTATTTTTGAAACGTACTACATAATAAGTAATCGCCATTCAAAGTTTCATTAAAATAGAAAAGTCTACAGGTTTTTGGTAAGCAAATTACTATTTTTATTTTTTTATAGATAATGTTAAGTTCAAGTCAAAGTGCTTCCTAAATGCAAAGTTTTTTTTTTTTTTTTTTTTTATAGTTCATTAATGTACTGATCTTAGGAGACGGTTCGGTAATTGAAAATTATGGGATTCGATATTTAGATAATTGAGATTATCAGTGTTTTGTCTCGAAAGACTAGACTTTAAGGGAATGCTCCTTTTCTGATATTCTCAAAATGAAACAATCGCCAAATGTTTGGCTAACGCGCCAGAATCTTCATAATCGAAACAGATAGTTTCTTCATTTTAATTTTCTAATTCTGCCAAAAGCGGTATTGATTTTCTTTAAATGAAAGAAACAATTAAGGAAGTATTAGGGAGAATTATCATAACGAGGAATAATTGGCATATTTTCAACGTTTTTCGCTTAACTAATCAAAGCAAATTAATTACATTTGCTTCTCAAACGTTATTAAGAACAATGTTGCTGAAATTTGAAAATATTTGTTCAGCCAAATCAAGCCAGAAATTAGAATGAAAGTTCCATTAAAATAAGAACAAACCGCTAAACTACGACATTGAGCCACTAAAATGTATGAAAATCCGCAATATAAATGAGTCAAGCTAACTATAAAACATTAAAAATTCCATTTAAATGTAAAATTAAAGCATGGTAGGAGAAAATGGCAACAGAAGTGGAGATTTTTTTTTGTTTGTTTGCCAATTTGGCATGTTCCACGTAATGATAATTTCTCCAAAATTTCGATACGCTAGTCTCCAGGGTTTTTTTTTTGGGATTGTCGCCATTTTTTTTTTTTTTTTTTTTTTTTGGCGTCAAAGATTAGGTGTTAATGCTTTTTTACCTTAGCAATGCTTTGCTCATTTTAGTAATTGGGATTTTGGGACGGTTGCAAATTTTGACAATAATTGCTTCACTCACACAAGAATTTTCAAAGGCTTCGCTTTCTAAACGCCAAACTTGAACTCCTTTGTCAATGGGGTCGTTTCCGAAGTTTTCAAATTATATTTTTTCTCAAACAGCATGCTTAAAAACATAGTATTTGAACATTTTTAAAATAATTTGACACAAAGTTTAATCATTTTTAACAATTACTTCAATAGGTGCACAGATTCAGTTTAATTTTTTACGCTACTTCACATGACATCACAAGTGATGAAATGCCATTAGCGCAAGTGCCATACCTGATTCGCTTCTTTACTCACATGTATTGGAAACGATATGGTTTAGAGCCGCTATATACGTATATAGGGGCCTTAATGTGGTTGATAGCAAGTGTGTAGAGCAAGATTTAATTCGCTTCTTAATTTTCTTAATTTTATCATTATCTGGAAACGCGGTAGACAGCAAGCGCCATTCAGCACGCCAGTGGAGTAGCGCGCCAAAGTTGGTCTCTTGTGACGTCATAAAGACCACGCCTTATTTTTTAAAAAAAACGGACATTATAAAAAATTATTATTACTATTTTTTTTTTTTTTTTTTTTTTTTTTTTTTTTTTTTTTTTGATTATCGAAATATTTAGAAACGACGCGTCATTTAATCTATCGTTTTTGCGCCGATATCAAAACTTATGTTTAAAAGTAGTCTGAATGGTGATCAAAGAATTTTTTTTTTCATTTGTAGCAATTTTGAAATCGTCTCAATGAAACAAAGCAACAAATTATTATTGCCAACATATACCAGTGGCTCCCAAAAGTCTTCTTACACCTACGACTTTGAACGAAATAGGCCCCATTCCATTGGTTAGAACTAATATTTCGAAATAGGTATTTAATTATAAGATCTATGATCCATTTTTAACAAAACTACATGAAAAGTTTTTAAAAAATATTAAAACTTATTTTTTTAAAAATCAAAAACCAAAAAGTGCCGGAAATTTTATCTCACAAAAGTCTTCGTACACTTTATAAAATGTCTGTATATTATTGAATAATCTAACTTTTGATTAAGTTATTAATTAGTGGAATATCATACAGTATTCAGATTACCTTTTAAACGTCTGGGAATAGATTTCATTCTTTTTCTTTCTTTTTTTTTTTGCGTAATTTCTGAGTAAGTGTTTAACCACACTTCGAGTCTTACTGTTTCTGGCTCTATTTTCGTTTTAACGCCCTATTTTCGTAATCTAGCCTCCAGATATCTCTAAATACGTTACATTAAGTTCAAATCTGGAGATTGAGAGGTCTCTAAATTGTAGGACAATTTTCTAGGCACTAGACGCAAACGTTGAAAACCGTGTGCTTCTTATCGTTATCTTGATAAAGAAGTTGTTTCCAATAACCAAATTTTTAGCTCAGAGTTCAAAATTGGTTTTTAAAATATTTAAAGGAACAGCATAATTCATTATTACATCAAAAAATTACAAACTACCAAGTCCTGATGCTAATATGCACCCTCACACTAGAACACCTCCACCGTCCTGATTAACTGATCCAAATAAGTTCTTAATATTAAGTCCCTAATTTTTTCTTCTACTTACAATTATACAAAAAATTAACCAAAAATGTTGAATTCATTTTTATCTGTAACTAATACGTGATTCTAAAACGTTTTTAGCTTATTTAGCATTGATTTGCGACGAAAATCGTAAGCTTTCTATTTTTCGCATGACCAAGAAAGGCGGGAAGCACTGCGGGACGAGGTCCAATTTAATCCAACTAATCAGGGAAACTTGGCGAACAATTTTAGGTGAAAATTAAACGTAAAATGTTTCATTTAACTCTGCAGAAACTTTTACAGCACTCAAATGTGTATTTTTCATAAATTTTTTAACGATGTCAACTTCCGATCACGTTTTGTCAACTTGCCGATTGACCTTTTCTTACCTTGTTTTCGGTCCAATTCCTTTCTTTAAAGCATTTTATCAAGCACTTTACTGTACAAACAAATAAATCAACTAATTTAGAGACATTTCAAACCAATTTACCACTACTGTGGGAAAAAAAATTCAAATTTTGAATGGTGTTTGCGGATTTTTACGAATACCAGCCATTTTACAGTAATAAGCACAATATTAAGGAATAAATAAACAAAAAAATAAAGCCAAATGACTTATAAGGGACACAATGCAAAAATATTTATAAAACGGCATATGATAATTTTAATGAGGAATTTACTCGAAAATATTTGAGTGTACGATGACTTTTGTGGCGTGTTATTTCTCTGTCTCTTCTTTTTCTGACCCATTTCAAAAAGAAGTTCCGTCAGTATTTTGAAAAAATCAATGGGTTGTATTTAGAATGACATAGGAATGATGTGAAAAAATATTGGACTTTATATTCGAATTCAATTTCGTGTTATTTTGGTTTTACTAAAAAATTTCGAAGTGTACGAACACTTTTGGGAGACACTGTATATATATACATATATATCCAAACAAAAGTATTTCAAGTATTATTGAATTTACTAGCTGCGTCGCCCGGCTTTGCACGGTCCACCTCGAAAATAAAAGTTATGTCAAGTGACGCGAGTTCAACACTCAGGCTTGAACCAAAAAAAAAAAAAAAAGTCAGTGAAATTTTGTGGCAGATTGCGGAAAACCCCCATAAAGTAAACATTTTAAATCCCCTGATTACAGGAAAAGCATCAAAACAAAAACAAGAATTTTACCTGAGCATATTCGAGAAAAAAAAATGGCAACAGATCTTTCATCTCAATGATTTTCTTCACCCGCTATACATTTTAATAAAAGCATTGTTATGGAAAGTTGAGATGAAGCACTGAATAATAATTTGAATGGAGGAAAGCCTTCGAAAAATAGGGATTTGATTTTGAATTCTAAGAGTCATAATTAATAGTTTTTAATTGATATATTCGCTAATTATTATCGGAGGATTATGTTAAATAGCCAAACATGAAGACGGGAAGGTGACGAATCCATCGATACCTGGTTCGATGGTCAGTTCACTGTCGTTCGGGAGAAGAAGCTTGGACATAGATAGATAGATACTCAGATTTTATATGTACTAGCTGCGTCGCCCGGCTTTGCACGGTCCACCTCGAAAATAAAAGTTATGTCAAGTGACGCGAGTTCAACCACCACCACACTAGAGTCAATGCCTGTGAACTGAAAAATGACGTCATCATGGGTTGGCCGATAATCAAACGTATTATTGCGTAAACTTAGGAAATCTCGCTAGCATTTTAAAAATTTCATTTCATTTATGAACCTAGTTGCTCTACATTCTGAAAAATGAAGTATTAAATAAATTTTTAGAAATAAAATTAAGATTAAAAATTTTCTTTTCTCTACTTTTCACAGAATTATAAAAAGCCAATTTTGTTAATTTTTGAAAACGGCTATAATGTAGAGTAATAAGGGTACATTGGCGGTATAATGGATTTATCGCTATTAAAAGTTAAGGATTTGCTCACTGGCGACATTTTACGACTGCATTGCAACCGCAATATTTATCACTATGTTTAGTCCAAGTTACATAGAAAATATACCTTTTTGCGAATAATACAGCTTTGTTTTGCCTTTGTAAGTTACTTCTAAATTTAAAAAAAATCAAATTAAATGGATTGAAATCTCCATCAAATATAAAATATTCCTTCAAATAAATAAATTAATCCCTTTAAGTGTAAAATAATTCGCCAAAAGAAGAAACCAAGTCATTAAATAACATTAAAAAGTTACATTAAAATATAAAAGAATTTCCCAAATAAATTAATTGGAGGGTAATTTTTCCGTATTTAATCTTGGCGATCATTTTTCATTTTATTTATTGCCACCATGTTGAATAAAAGTTACTAACAAATATGAAACTGCGTGTTTGGTAGTATCATGTATTTTTTTATTTTTTTAGTACACTTTTAAAGAAACAAAACGTTAAATGAGAATAAAAAGTTTCTGAAATTTAAAAAATAGCCCCCCCTTTCCTACCCCCATGTAATTAAAATAAGCCTTTAAAAAGCAAAATAATCCGCAAAACGGAAAAACGGGATTAAAACTATATTCGCCAATTAAATTAAACAATACTGTTAATACTCAATCAAGTTATTTCTTCAGTGCAACTTTCGCTTATTAACCTTATTCGACGCAATCAGACTCGTCATTTGGTAGGTAATGAAAGGGGGGAGGGGAATCAATTTCCCCCTATGGAATGTCAAAATCAGTAAAACCTGTGAAGTTGACCACCTTTGTTAGTTGATCACCTGTATAATTTGACCGCTATTTTCAGGAACAGAATTTGATCTATATCATATAATTCAACCTCTATAAGTTGAACACCTGTTTAAGTTGACCACATAACTGCAAGTGGATAACTTACACAGGTTTCAGTATGAACTATATTGTAAGACTACAAGAAGAGAAGAGAAATGCCACTACTACCACTACTACTACCAGGTCAATTCAATTATACATGTCAAACAAGAACTACGAATAGAAAATTTGATAAACAAGTTCTAAACAGCAAATTCTCCCACAGAAGGTAATAAAAAATCCTAGAACTGTAATAAATTAAAACTGTACATGATTATTATTCTCTTTTGTAGAGCTTGTAAGATAAAATTTATTGGTATAATGTTGAATGAAAAAATAACGATTGTCCATTAAAATACATTTCACAGAATAGAATACAATATACAGTTTATTAAAAATCGAAAAATGTATACAAATTTTTTTTACGAAGTGATAAAATATGAGCAAAAGTTAAAATGACATATAATAAAGCTTCATACATTGAAGTTCCATTGTTTCAGAATAGAATGTAATACATTGAACTTTTATAGCAAGATCATCCAGAGTTGATATAAAATCTTTTTCATCTTCAATTTCCTTCACTTTTAAACTTTCTGAAATAGCAAGAGAAAGTTGCCGGCTCTCCTGGAATTTCTCTTCTGTCTTCGAAACGTATTCTATACTTTTTATCTTTTGATAAATAAGAATGTGCTCCGGGTAATTTTGATGGTACTGAACCTGACCTTAGGCGAGGAAAACTCAAAAGGTGCGGACAGTAAGACTCCAGTAGATAGATTAAAGTACTTTGTTTCTCTTTCTATCTCTTCGGCATTAAAATGCAGCTCACACACCTAGAAAAGTGAATGGAATGAGACTGAGAATTTGTAGTTAAATCATAATGGTTCAAAATTAATATTAGTTTCAAAGCAGCTAAGTTGAAGTCGTAAATTGGCGACCAAAAGGTAACTTTTTTGTTGCTAATTTGACTATATACCACCAAATGAGAATTGGCGCCGAAATTGAAATTGAACCGGGTAGAGGAATTGGCGCTAAAAATGAAACGTCGAATTCAGTATCAGAATTGGCGATATTTAGCGAGTTAATGTTAAACGGGTGCTCATTGTCGAAAACTCCAGATACTACTCAGCTACAACTACTGCCAGAGACGTATCTAAGGTCTTTCAATGAAATTTAAAATATATTAAAAAATAACAAACCATTCATATGTAATGTTATAAACATTCCAATTTCTTTTCCCAACCATTTTCCACAATACTAATTTTTGATTAAAAAACGAAGCCCGAAAGTGATGTAATTGCAATTTTTAATTCGTGAAAAGTTTAAAATGTCTCTGGCTATTACAATAGTTTTGCTGGTGCTTGGCGACTTGTTTACTTTTTGAATCAGAATAAACCGAAAAATATTTTTTAAGTTGCCACAATGTTACCTCCTCATGTTTTAATTTTACAATATAATAAAACATGTTCATTTTTAATATTTCATTCTTTTATTTTGTGAATTATTTTATATTTTAATAAATTTTTTAATGTTTTGTTCAGTTGAAGGATCATTTTTGTTTAACTTTTCAAATTATTTGATGATTTATTTTTCTATTTGGCAAAGTAGTTTACTTATTAACTGCTTAATTTAGCGGATTATTTTTAATTTTAACTTAACTTTTCGTCTTGTTTAAAAGCTTGTTTTGTTTAAAAGGTCACTGAAAAAACAAAATAACGTACGGTAACGTCAAACAAGCTGTTTCTATGCTACTTTGACCAAATTGGCGTAAAACAATAAAATTAAATATAATCGCCAAAATGCACCAACCGTGGTACCTATAATGGGAAAGTACCAAATTCCTCACATGAATCAGATTGAAACTGTGTTTTGTGCATAGATTATAACAACCTAGATGATGTAAATATTATTTAAAATGATCTTCTGTTCTCTGTAAGGTCCTTTTGCATGGCATTTTTGACGCTTTTTCAAGTTTCATTTAGTATTGTATTGTCATCGCAATTTCAGATTTGAGACGCCAACAAAAACATGAAATTTCCTTGATCTTCAAAGAACTATTTCCGATATTCAGCATAGTTAACTTATAGGAGTAGGAAAGTGTATACAGGTAAAGCATATTTAAATATTACATTGCAATCAAGGGTGCCCATATGCAAAATTGTAAGGGACTCCGATATTTTCCCCATTGTTTAGCAGGATATTTTCCCCCTGGAAACTGATTTTAGTGCATATTAGAGGTATAAAAAATTATTTAATGTATTAAAAATTTGACATTTTTAATAACTTATTCATTAATTCGGCCGGAGAAGAAATGTTTTTACATTTTTTCAAAGAAAAAAGTACTAAAATCAAGGAAGTTCTAAATTCTAAGGAATGGGGGCTTGAGCCCCCACTTGCCCCCCCCCCCCACTTCCCCATATGGGCGCTCTTGACTGCAATATTTTCACACAATCACTGCAAGCATTATACTAACATGGTGTTTCATGCGTAAATTTAACATAGACAAGTACTTTAATTTTAGGACTTGAGGAACAATTATGAATTACTTACCCTAGATTGCTTTGTAGGTGTAAAATCTTTACGGTGAATAGCTCTTATCCATGCGTCCTTCAAATTTGCGTCCTTTGGAAACACAAAAGTGGAGACTTTTGGCCCTTTCTATAATTTCCATTGGAAAGTGGTACAACACACTTATAGACCATCTTGATTTTAGTTGTACTAACGAGACATTTAAAGATCATCTGGCCAAGCTGTGCTGACGTCATAAAATATTTCGTTGCCAGTCCACAGGCATTGACTCTAGTGTGGTGGTGGTTCAACACTCAGGCTTGAACCAAAAAAAAAAAAAAAAAGTCAGTGAAATTTTGTGGCAGATCGCGGAAAACCCCCATAAAGTAAACATTTTAAATCCCCTGATTACAGGAAAAGCCTCAAAACAAAAACAAGAATTTTACCTGAGCATATTCGAGAAAAAAAAAATGGCAACAGATCTTTCATCTCAATGATTTTCTTCACGCTCACATACATTTTAATAAAAGCATTGTTGCGGAAAGTTGAGATGAAGCACTGAATAATAATTTAAATGGAGGAAAGCCTTCGAAAAATAGGGATTTGATTTTGAAATCTAAGAGTCATAATTAATAGTTTTTAATTGATATCTCCGCTCATTATTATCGGAGGATTATGTTAAATAGCCAAACATGAAGACGGGAGGATTACGAATCCATCGATACCTGGTTCGATGGTCAGTTCACTGTCGTTCGGGAGAAGAAGCTTGGACATAGATAGATAGATAGATACTCAGATTTTATATGTATAAGATAAGATTCATAAACAGCTTCTAAATTATACACAAGAAGGTTCTGCTTTAGTTGATGAAGATTATAATACAATTCCTTTAATTTTAACCAGAGATTTTAATGTTAATTTTTGTTCTGATCGAGCTAAAAATTTTGTATCGTTTCTGCAATACAAATTACAATTACAAATGATTAATAAGCCAGAAGAAGTCACAACAAGTCACGGAACTGTACTTGATGTAGTCTTTGCAAGATTTTTAGATAACATACAATGCAAAAATTTCGTTGCTTATTATAGCTACCATAAGCCAATTGTTACCTTCATAGGATTAAATAATGATAATAATTTAATCCTATGAAATTTATCACTTTTGCCGAGCGTCCCGTGACGCACATTTTTTTTTCTTTTATTTCATTTTTGAGATCTATTGTACTTTAACTTAATTGTTTGTTGAAAATAAGCATCTAAGCAGTTGTAGCTGCATCCGTTGAAAATAAAGCACGAAAAAAGCATCAAACTTCAATATTTTGTCAGAATGTATAATTTGAGCGCCTATACGTTTTTAGACACATATGCGTCTGTTGCTGATTTTGATCCACATCTGCAACGACTTCCATTTGAATAGCCCTAAAATAATGATTTGTAAATAAATATTGAACGTTTTAATACGTAAGAGAGAAAAGTGCTTGCTGGTTGGAATTTTATTTAAAACAATTTTGAAAAAAATGAAAAAATAGATCCCACTTCAAACTTGCTCTAAATGAAAAATAATTTTATTCTTTGATCACCATTCAGATCACTTTTAAACATAAGTTTTGCTGTCGACGCAAAAATAATAGATTTAATGACGCGTCGTTCCTAAATAATTCGTTTATCAGAAAAAACACTCAAACTTACGAAACATTTTAGATTTTTCTCTGTGATGAACAAATTAAATGTTTATTTATTATTTTTGTTTTCTCGGCCGTCCCCAACCATCACTACACTAGAGTCAATGCCTGTGAACTGAAAAATGACGTCATCATGCATCGGCTGATCTTCAGCCATACTACTCTGTTTCAGAAATCCTGCTTGCATGTTAAATTTTTCATATCACCGCTTCATTTAATCTCGAAGTATTTATTATTTAAAAACAGTAATAGGCGATATTTTCGCAAAATTATAAAAAATAAATAAAGAAATAAATAAATAAAATAAATAAAAGTAAAAAAAAAAAACTTTCGAATTTTTAAAATAAATTAGAATTCTGAAACTTTGAATTCAAATTATGTTTTTCGCAATCACGAGTTGCGACAGAACCCTACTCATTGGTTACTACCCCACTTGCTTATTCCTAGAAACGGTTCCTGTCCCTTCTCTTGGGTGATTATGTGTGTATAGTTGTGTATGTGTATGCTTGTGTGTGTGCGTAGACCTGTGTGTATGCACGTTGGCGTGTGTGTATGTTTGTAAAGACACGTGTATGTATGTGCGTGTATGAGCGTGCGTGTGTGTAGAACGTGGACGACACCGACCAGGAAAAGCGGCTACCGGGGGACAGTGCTCAGGAACGGGGGAGTCGCGTCTGCAGAGGGGGTGGGGTTGAAAAAGGAACCGGACATCAAGGAAGGTCAGGTGAAAACAATGAGCAATCGTGATTGCTCAATAAAAAATAAATGTAAATTATTGAAAATGATTTTCTTTGACGAATTTTTTTACTTTGCGATTACTTTTGATGTTATTCTTAGCCTCAATTTTTAGCCTAAACTAGCTGCGTGCCCGGCGTTGCACGGGCTACCTAAAAAATGTAAGAGCAGTCCAGTTGATGCTTTTCTAGTACACTGACACTAGTTTCTAACGCGTTAAGGAATAAATAAATGCGCGTAAAGCAAGGTTTGCAAAACACCAGTAAAACATATTTTTGCCAAAACACCTCATCAACGTTAATAATCGTTATCAATGATACAAGTTATGAGTACATTTTCAGTCAGCACAAAAGGGGAAAATATATGCATTATCAACTATAATCTTTACTCACGTTAAACTGAATTACATCTGATAGACTATATCGGAAATATTTATGCACAATAACAATCCGCTTTTTTACATAAAATAGTCTACTACCCGGCGTTGCCCGGGTGTTTATTAATGCAACATACCACTCAGATAAATATTTGGATGGATTCTATCCACATGGTCGTACAAGAATTACATCAATCCGTTTTCCAGGTACAAACCCTCAAAGAACTCAAATAACTTGTAAATCACTCATTTACTTTACGACGTGCACGGTCCACCTCGAAAATAAAAGTTATGTCAAGTGACGCGAGTTCAACACTCAGGCTTGAACCAAAAAAAAAAGTCAGTGAAATTTTGTGGCAGATTGCGGAAAACCCCCATAAAGTAAACATTTTAAATCCCCTGATTACAGGAAAAGCATCAAAACAAAAACAAGAATTTTACCTGAGCATATTCGAGAAAAAAAATGGCAACAGATCTTTCATCTCAATGATTTTCTTCACGCTCACATACATTTTAATAAAAGCATTGTTGCGGAAAGTTGAGATGAAGCACTGAATAATAATTTAAATGGAGGAAAGCCTTCGAAAAATAGGGATTTGATTTTGAAATCTAAGAGTCATAATTAAAAGTTTTTAATTGATATCTCCGCTAATTATTATCGGAGAATTATGTTAAATAGCCAAACATGAAGACGGGAGGATTACGAATCCATCGATACCTGGTTCGATGGTCCATTCACTGTCGTTTGGGAGAAGAAGCTTGGACATAGATAGATAGATAGATAGATACTCAGATTTTATATGTATAAGATTACATTGAAACTAATTCGACGAATCCATGTAAGTTATTTTTTTTGTTTTGTTTTTATTTATTTATTCAACTTTTTAACAAAACAATCAATGAAATGAGACTAAAATCTCCATTACAATGAAAAATAATACGTCAAACATTAAATTTTAAAATCCACCAAATAAAAACTAAGCCATTAAATAACATTAAAAGTTGATTAAAGTAATCCTGAAACTAAACAAGACAACATTAAAAAATCCATCAATAGACGTCAAATAGACTTTTTTACTATAGGTACGTTACTTAACTTGGCAACTTGTTTATTTTCTACCTTGGCGAAACAAGAAAATATCGTTTATCTTTGCTCCTCTTTTTCGAGTTTTACATTTCTATGGAACTTTTAATGTTAATGATGCAACTAATATGGCGGTATGTTTTTGTTATAGTGCGTCATTTGACACAATATTGCTTTTCACGTCTTCACCTTTCTAACTGAATAAAAATTTTGGCCGAAATATGATTTTTTTTTATTTAAGGAAGGTATCATGAGCATTTAACTTTTCAAGAAAGGTAAAAGATTTACTCCTTTAAAATAAGAAGTTTGAATGTACAAGCAATTAATTCAAAAGCAGACATTTCTTATTTTTATTTAGAGCAAAACTGAAAATCTTCAAATTTCAAAATGATAAGTATACTACATTTATATTTATGCAGAAAATATACATCGTAATGGTATTGTAGGTATTAGTGCAGCAGAAATACATTTTCAAAAGGCATATTTTTCATCTTGGCGGTTATTTTTCATTTTATTTACTGTTGCCAAGTTTGATTAAACATATAATGAAATTACTCTTTTCGGCGACACCATGCATTATTTTGTTTTTTAATGAACTTATAAAGAAACAAACCATTAAATAAACCTAAAAGTTGCATTAAAATAAAAAGTACTTAGTTCTGCAAATGATTGAATTAAAAAGAAAATTGTCCGCCAAACAAAAAACAAGCCAAATGAAAACCGTGAATGATTCTTTTGAAATAAATCGCCAACTAAATTAAACAAATTTAAAGCTGTTTCCTCGGTGTCTGAACCATTCGTTTTTTAGACTTATTAGACGTAGCAACAGCAACTCCTTTTCAAGATACTACAACAGGTTTCGTAACCTAAAACTTTCTTTCATTTACTACTAGCAAAAATACCCGGCGTTGCCTGGGTCAGTAATAATTATGAGAAACAATCGTTACTTGCCCTTGTTTTCTGTTTTAAGCGAAAGAATTTAAAACAAACGTTTTTGACGTGATTAAAAATTGAGTTTCTTCCTTACTCATTAAACTAAAATAGCAATAAGTATAAAGAACAAAATAGTATTGATTTAGAAGCGAAAGCACTGCATTTAAGCATAAATAAATTTCCAAAACATGAAATTAATCTTAATTTAAAAAGATTTATCTGTTAGTACTTTTTTTTTAATCTAAAACCTTCTCTGTATGGCTATTGATGTAGTCGCCCGTGTTTCCCTTACACTTGCTTTAGTTATTTTGGGAAATTTCAATTTTTGTGGGCACTTGGTGCGGTTTAAAATCTTACCAAATTTGCGAGAATCATTTTGGGACACTTTCGATAACACTCCCCCTCCTTACTAATTTTTATTATAGAAATATTGTTGCCAGATGCTGAGATACTTTTGGTCAAAATAAAATGGCGCTAATCGGTTTCATCCGAAATGTTTCCAAAATAAGTAGTAAAATTTGGCGATTGTTTGAAATCGTGCAAAAAGAAAAATTAATGGAAGTTTTTGTGCGGTTTATGGATTTGCCTAATTTAGTTGTTGAATTATTTTACACAGTATTTTTTTTTAAGTATCTTTGATTGGCGATATTTTGTTTATATGGTGAAAGCTGAGAAACATTATTACGTAGTCTTTGGGCTCAAAAACAGCGACAGTGGAAAAAACTGCCAAATGCATCAGCTACTGAAATCTTTCTGAAAAAATTCTGGCGATATTTTTGCTGGTTGGTTGGATATAATGAGCAAGTGTCCAATCAGCATAAATAATAATAATAAACCATTAATTACATAAGTTCCGTTTAAAAGTAAAATGATCAGCCAAATCCATTTATTTTAGCCAATCTTGTGGGAAAACGTTACTTTACGATTTGACTTGAGAAAAGCCTCAAAAAGTCAGACGAAACGCAAAAATATTCAACAACTAGCAAAAATACCCGGCGTTGCCTGGGTCAGTAATAATTATTAGAAAAAATCGTTACTTGCTTTTGTTTTCTGTTTTAAGTGAAAGAATTTAAAACACATCTTTTTGACGTGATTAAAAATCGAGTTTGTTCCTTACCCATAAAACTAAAATAGCAATAAGTATAAAGAACAAAGTAGTATTGATTTAGAAATGAAAGCACTATATTTAAGCATATACAAATTTAAAAAACATGAAATTAATCTTCTCATGTTTAAAAAGATTAATCGGTTGATACTTTTTTTTTTAACATGGAGTCTAAAACCTTCTCTGTATGGCTAATGAAGTACGAAGTGATTAAAAAAAAAGTAGCTGCGCTCGTATTTCCCTTATACTTGCTTTAGTTATTTCGGGAAATTTCAATCATTGTGGCTCTTGGTTCGATTTTACCGAATTTGCGAAAGTCCTTTCGGGGTACCTTCGATGATGCTCCCCAATTCTTTCCTTTGTGAAACGATATGATATTAATTTTCGTTACCGAGATATCTTCGCCAGATGCTGAGATATTTTTGGTCACCATAAAATGGCGCTAAACAGTTTCATCCGAAATGTTACCAAAATAAGTAATAAAATTTGGTGATTGTTTGAAATTGTGCAAAAAGGAAAATTAATGGAAGTTTTTGTGCTGTTTATGGATTTGCCTAATTTAGTTGCTGGATTATTTAACACTGTAAAAAAATTCTTTTGAAAATTCTTTGATTGGCGATATTTTGTTTACATGGTGAAAGCTGAGAAACATTATGACGTAGTCTTCGGCTTCAAAAACAGCAACGTTGAAAAAACTGCCAAATGCATCAGCTACGGAAATCTTTCTGCAAAAATTTTGGCGATCTGCTGGTTGTTTGGATAATGAGTAAGTGTTCAATCAGCATAAATAATAATAAAAACCATTAATTACATTAAAGTTCCGTTTAAATGGAAAATCATCAGCCAAATCATGTATTATTTGCCAATCTTGTGCAAAAGACTGACTTCAAGATTTGACTTGAGAAAAGCCTTGAACAATCCCGAAAAGCAAAGATAGTCAACAATACAACAATTGTCGCTATCGACAGGGAGTTGAGATGATACACTAAATACTGTATTGAGTTGAGGAAAGCCTTCGAACATAAATCTAAAAAGCTCATAACTCGTTTTTTATTCTACTTAGAAATTTCGAACAGGTGCCATCTTTAGCAGAAAAATCAGAGCTTTCGATGGACATATAATGTTAATATGTGCAAGTATTTTTTCACCCCCATATTAGAGAATTTATACAAACATTGTGTTTTATTGCCCCCCTAAGGGGGTTTTGCCCCCCATAACGGGACGAAAACTATCCTATGTGTTATTCTGATGCATAAGCTATATTATTGTAAAGTTTCATCAAAATCCGTTCAGTAGTTTTTGCGTGAAAGAGTAACAAACATCCATACATCCATCCATACATCCATACAGACAAACTTTCACATATATAATATTAGTAAGATACAACAATTCTTGGGAGTTGAGATGACACACTAAATAATGACTTGGGTTGATGAAAGCCTTCGAACAGGGAACAAAAAAGCTCATAACTCGTTTTTTATACAACTTAGAAACTTCGAACAGATGCTATCTTCAGCAGAAAAATTGGCGCTTTCGATGGACATATAATGTTAATATGTGCACGTTTTTTTCCACCCCCATATTGGGGCATTTATGCGAAAATTGGGACTAAAATTGGAATAAAAAGGGAACTATAAATCGGATTTTTTTTGAACTGGTCTATAAACCTTCTCAGTACCAAACTGAACAAACGGTGAAAGTTTCAGCCAAATCTGCCTGGTAGTTTCTGAGATCTTAGGGAATAAATTTACCAAACTCCATTTTTATATATATAGATAGAATTAAATTAGTTCAAAGATTGTTGACTACGGAAAAAAAATCAAAATTATATTAATGAGTGATAACATTGGCGATTGGCAAGTTTTTACTCTTATATGAACATTTCAAAAATACTTACCCAAGTGGATAAGGTAGCTTTTGAATACCTAATGCTGTAACTATACAAAACTACTATATTTCTTACATACGGGATAAGGTTAAGTTAGCCCTCCCTGTCAGGATTTTTCTTATCTAATGATGCAAGGAATTCAAAGATAATTTTCTACCGATGGTCAGCTTTTCTTAAGCCGAAATCACACTTGAAACTTTAATGTAAAAAATGCAATGTCCAGTTAACTATAATATAACAGGTAACACAGAATCACATTTTTTTGTCATCATTATGTACTTGTACTTGCGGTAAAACATCTATAAGATGAGACAGATTACTTATGTGCATCTTTATCGGCAATTCATCATTAGAAAACTCATTCACAATGCTACAAAACTCATATGGAGCCATAAGACACATTTACAGTCTGCTGCAACCACAAGTATGAATCGGATTCAAAGTTGTCTTATGTTATTATGATCCAGCTAATTAGCAATATTTCTCAAATCTAGCATCCAAAGGATCAATTCGTATAAATCTAGGGAAGAAAAAATTACGTTTTTTGCTCTCCTTTGGAAACGAAAAAGTAATTTCCTTTGCGAAGTTGAACAACACATTTATGGACTAAATAGATTTTCGTTGGACTAAAGAGAAATTTTAAAGGTAAACTGGTCGAGCTGTGTTTACGTCATCAGATGTATCGTTGCCAGTTAACAGGCATTGACTCTAGTACGGTGGTGCCACAACCCCCGCGTTGCGGAGTCTGCGGGGATGAAGTTCGTTTAAAATACGTACACCTTATCACAGTTCAAAACCCTAAATGAAGCGAGGTATTTTTAATATAACTAATCGCAAAAATGTTTTTGTTTTAAAAATAAATTTAAAGGGTAAATGCTGTCTTGAATATATATTGTTTACAATGTTATTGGTACTATATTGTATTATTAATTTCATCTTTCGTTAAGAGATTGCGTTATGCTGCGATGATCATCTATCTTCTGTTAGTTTCATTGCTTTTTCTACTATCATTTAACGCTTAAAGTTGACCGAAAGAGTAAAGAAACAAAATTTCCCCGACTATGCGCGCTTCTGTCGTATGCGCGCACAAAAGAATGTTAGACGAGAGTTGCGCCGCTACGCGCGTTATGTCACAAATCGGTTTACCCTCCTACAAGAAGTTATCACTTCAAAAACATTATGTAAATAAACTCGAGAGTATTTCGTTAAAAAACCATCTTAAAGTTTCAAATATGTATGAAATCCTTGTTAGCTTGTTATTGTTTTGTCTTGATCGGCAGCAAAGAACAGAATTGAAGCATGCGTGAGTGTATCAGTATCCACGTTGGTCAAGCAGGCGTTCAAGTGGGAAATGCTTGCTGGGAGCTGTACTGCCTGGAGCACGGCATCCAGCCGGACGGACAGATGCCCAGCGACAAGACTGTCGGAGGAGGAGACGATTCCTACAACACGTTTTTCAGCGAGACTGGGGCCGGAAAACACGTTCCACGAGCCATCTACATTGATTTGGAGCCCACCGTGGTTGATGAAGTTCGCACAGGTCGGAAAAATACTTCTTTTCTTGGATTATTTCCTTTCACTTTTCGCTTTTCACATCCGGGTACCCCGTACCTACCATTATTTGTGGTTTAATAAGCTGAATAAGACTCTGAAGACAGCTCTGGTTTTTTGATACAGATCAGAATTCGGGCTATCCCTGGCCCAGCACCCCCAGAGGTATAGCTCCACTTGGAGGACTTTGTGACCACGAGCATTTTTAACGTTCCCCAGTCACCATTAATGAAGACGACGGATCTTCGACCGGCTGGATCGAACCAGGGACCCTCCAGTTACAAATCCGATGCCTTACCGATCAAACCACTACGGCCGATCATTGTCAGAAATGCATCTCTTACTTTTCTGAATATTGCAATCGTTAGACATATCTCGTTCATTACGACGGTTCTGTCCTCTCTTTTTCAGAAATCATGCTCAAATCTTGCAAAAGTTTTGACAATTTGATGAAAAATTGAATAGGAACGTTTTTCAGAATCATCCTGTCAAATAAAACAAAAAATTCATTAGCTTTAAAGATTCATTCCTGAGAGTGTACAGTCAACTCCCGATTATACGGGGACTAGGGTAGCACGGTAACCACGGATAAGCAATTCGTAAATTATACTCAAATTAGGTAAAAACAGATAATAGTGATGCAAATAGTGCTTAAAACGATCAACAACACTGGCATACATTTATATTATAGCTAAAATGATAATAGTGTATGCAAAAACAAGAAAATATTGCATATTATTGCAAACGGGTTATACATATATGCAAGCAAATCGTACTAGCAGATTAACAGCAAACTAAGAATCTAGTTTACATCAAGCACGCGAAGGGGAGGAGAGAGGATTATTTTCAAAACTGGTCCGGTCACTCATTTACGCACGTAAGTACCACTGTAGATCTAAAAATCATATAGAGGGGGAAGTTAAAAAATCAGTAAGTAGTGAAGATGTAAAGCAAAAAATAGTGTCGAAAAAAAATCAGGTTTCAAAGAGTCTGGTTTCGGCAACTTAAAAGGTTCAATGTCATTGGAAGGGAGGGGGATATCTAAAAACAAGTTTTGAACCTATTAAGTTAAAATGTTTGCATTATTATACATTTAGTTCATCATCGCCGTTTTTTTTTTTCTTTTGAAAGTGAAAAGTAGCGGATAAGCCGCCCTTGGATAATCAAGAGTTTACTGTATATATTGCGGTTACTTTCCGTTATAATCCTGTTACTTGATTTTGTCTTATTTGATGTGTAAATAACGTCTCCTCTTATAAACAATGCTCGTAAATGGCTATAACCTCTACCCCTCTATATAAAAAAAAAACAGAACATATTATATAAGCCATTATATAATATGTCCCCCATTAAGTTCACTGAAATCGCTGACAAAGCTCTACAGGCATATGATGGAAAAGATTCTAATCTGGTAATCTATAATATTAAAGCCTGTGTGAGTCTGTGTGTCTGTTAACCTATCTTATCCGGATTTGTAATGTCTACCAGATCAATGCTAGTGTACTATTGTACAGGATACCCAGAGGAAGTCATTTAGAACTGTCTCACCCCTCTGAACGTCAAGGGGCTGGACGTATGAATCGATAAAAACCAGTCTACAGGACATGTAGGGCAGAAAGCATCAATCGTCACCCGTCGCACAAGGCATTGCTTCATTACAGGTGACGAGCGAGGTTGGTGAGCGAAAAAAGCTGGGGAAAAGTCTTAAAATTTAAACAATAACCACACACATAAGCAAAATTAGTCCTTTTTTACGGTACCTATGTTAAGATTTGAAAATATGACGTAAAACTTGTTCCATTTTGTTGTTCCAGTGGCAGTTATCGCCAAATGTGGTATGACAAAGTAACAAGTACATTAACGGGTATTGGGAGATGAAAGTATGAGTGTTCGAATTTACAAAATATAAAATTCCGTGATTCTATTCGTGAACGTTCGAATTTCGACGGATTTACACGTTTAAAGTGTTCAATCCATTGTGATAATTTTAGGATATTGTCTGCTTCTATGTAAACCGATTTTTGTGGCTTCTCTAGCTCAAAAAATGTTTGCATGTAGAATGAGCTTTGGCTCGGTGCTTTTCTCATTTTGATGTCTCCCTGTACTGTAAATGAACCATTTTTCATGGTCAGTTTAGCTCAAAACTTGTGTAGGTCTCATGAGCGTTGACTAGCTTTTTTACTTATCTTTATGTCTCCAAAAGCTTACTTTATTACGCAAAACATTTTTTGTGACCCTCAAAATGCGTTTGTATTTGCTGAGAGCTCTGACATGGTTCTTTAATCAATGTTATGTCTCCAACAGGCACATACCGTCAACTCTTCCACCCGGAACAGTTGATCACCGGGAAAGAGGATGCTGCCAACAACTATGCCCGAGGCCACTACACCATCGGCAAAGAACTGATCGACCTCGTCCTGGACCGGAGTCGAAAGCTGGCCGACCAGTGCACGGGGCTCCAGGGATTCCTCATCTTCCACAGCTTTGGAGGGGGGCACTGGCTCCGGATTTGCCTCTCTCCTCATGGAACGGCTGTCCGTCGATTATGGAAAGAAATCCAAACTGGAGTTTGCCATATATCCGGCACCGCAGGTCACATATTAAACTTCAGATCTGAGTCTCGGTGGAGTACATAAAATATTCCAATGTGAAAAACTTTTCACAATAGGTTTTGCCTCAGGCTCCTATGACTGAGTTGCGATATAGTTGTCGCTTGGCGACATTTGGGATTGTTAATTGCGTTTTTAGTGTTATTTAATGTAGTTAGCGGATTATTTTACACGTACAAAATACTGGGCCATGTGTCTCCTAAGTTCAATATTGTTTCATAAATTATCTAATACAAATAACTATTGCTAGAAGACGTAAAAGGCCAAAGCTACGCTGGGTGGATGCTGTGGATGTCCTTAAGTCTTAGAACTAGAAGAGCTTAGCTGTCAATAGAGGAGGCTGATGGAAATGGCTGGTTCAGAAAGCTTTGGTACACCCAGGGCTGTCGTGCCGTGGATGATGATATTGATGACATAATTTGTAAACAATATTTTTCTCTAGTTATTGAGACATCAGAATCTTAATATTTAAAAAGTACCATTTCAAGCGGGAGCATTTGCTTAAGCAATTGTTAGAGGAGTGCGTGCCCTGACTCACTTCTTTTTAATTTTGCAAAAAATATTCATTTTTTTAATTGAAGGACAAAGCAAAAAAAGAAAGATTAATATTACAAAAGGAGGAAATCGCCCTAAGGCTACCGTAGGAAATTGAACCTACGACCACCACAACCGTGTACAGGCAATCACTACTATTCTTGTGAACAACGTCTAATGGCCGCAAACATATGTCGAGCGATTGTTCGAGTCAATTCGCGCCAATTTCAATCCGTTTAGATCCGCTATATAAGTAGGACGGCGCATCAACTTAAGTTTACCCATTTGGGATCGGATTTTTCAATGTTGCGGAGCTAGGATTACCAGAGAAAGGTTCGGGTTTTGCCAAATTAGCCAAAAATAATATTTTACTAGCTGCGCGGCGGCTTTGCACGGTCTACCTCGAAAATAAAAGTTATGTCAAGTGACACGTGTTCAACACTCAGGCTTAAAAAAATAATAATAAAATCAGTAAAATTTTGCGGCTGATTGCGGAAAAATAACCAAAAAGTAAACATTTTAAATCCCCCGATTACAGGAAACAAATTTTACTTATTCATATTCGAGAAACATAAATGGCAATCGTCTCAATTATTTTCTTCACGCTATCAATTTTAATAAAAGCATTGTTGTGGAAAGTTGAGATGAAGCTCTGAATAATAATTTGAATGAAGGAAAGCCTTCAAAAAATAGGGATTTTATGTCAAAATCTGTGACATAATTAATAGTTTTTAATTGATATCTCCGCTAATTATTATCGGAGGATTATGTCAAATAGCCAAACATAAAGACGGGAAGATTACGAGTCCATCGATATCTTGTTCGATGATCAGTTCACTGTCTTTCGGGAGAAGTAACTCGGACATAGATACATAGATGACTACATAGATACATAGGTACATACATAGATACATATGCTCAGTTATTAATTATATAAGATTAAATAAATAATTCACGTGCCGCTAATAATTGTTCGCAGTGAAAAATCAACAAACGGGATAACTTGCTAGAAAAGACATCCACTCAAACATGCGCTTCGATCCAAAATGGCTAATCTTAAGCTGATGCGTCGACTCCTATATATAGGAGCGCTAAAATCTGATAGCATGCCCTCGTTCCACTCTAGCGTATGCTCGCAAGAAGCACCAATCCTTCTGCAAGGAGTTGCCACTGTCGACATAAGATATCCTGGGTCAAAGGGACAACAAAAATGCTGACTATCAGATAGATAATCGCTGCTTATTCCCGCCAATGAATGCGAAATTCCAATTCGGTGAAGCTCCACGTTTTCTAACATTGGGCTTCAAAACTTAATTATTTGCACGTTTGGTGAAGATACATACGAAATCTCACTTAAATCGGACTGGTCTTTCTAGGTGTGCCGAGTGTTTTGCTATAAAGTATATTTTGTGGTGTAGTTTTACTTTTGTAGATCTCTCTTTTAACAGAATGTATGTTCCAGTGGTAAGATATATTTTTTAACAGGTGTCTACTGCTGTTGTGGAGCCTTATAACTCTATTTTGACCACTCATACAACTCTGGAGCATTCAGATTGCGCCTTTATGGTGGACAATGAAGCAATTTACGACATCAGCAGACGTAACCTGGACATCGAGCGTCCCACATACACCAATTTGAATCGTATAATTGGTCAGATTGTTTCCTCAATCACTGCCTCCTTGAGGTTTGATGGCGCCTTGAACGTGGACTTGACGGAGTTCCAAACCAACTTGGTCCCCTACCCAAGGTAAATCTCTCTGAGCTAAATGTTTGAGTTTAAGAAATTGTAATGATTACGCCAAATCTATAAAATGGCCCCTTTCGATATTTGAATAAGCGCACAAAAGAGGCATCAAACAACGTATTCTAGACACTGAATGCCCTAGCATCCTTTATGCAAATGCCGATAAAATCACCTTCTTAATCGGAACTGGTGTGCTTGCCTGGTTGTCGTTTCTGGCATTATACCGCTTTTTGGCTGTGTTTCGCAGAGAATAGTTTATTAATCGAATGTAATTGCGAAATGAATTAAATATGCGTTTTTATGCAGCATTTCGAAACAACAGTAGGCGAAATCCGCGCTCTGTAGTGCTCGAACACATTAGAGCTAAATATCCTGTCACATTTTACTCTAAACATACTTAATAAACATTTAGAACAGCAAAATTCGGGTTCACAGAGAAGTACCGTCAGGAAATACCGTTTCTTTTCGATCATAATGACTGAGAAGGATTTTAAGTTTTTTCTGACACTTGATATTTTACTAATTTGGCGAAATTAGCAATATTGCGCAATTCGCTACGTAACCATAGCTTTTCAACAGTAAAAAATCTATTTCAAAATGTCTGATGAGGCGACTCATCTGTATAGTATCCTTAGAATGCCCCACTTGTATCAACTTCTAGCGCATAAAGCGTTCAAATCTTTTTCTCAATCAGTGGTCTGAATTGTTTCCTCAGTCATCGATGGCACTATGAAAGTAGACTTGAGAAAATCTCAGGTCAACTTGGTCCTGTACTCAAGGAAGCATTTTTTGCCGGAGGCTCATGCTCTCAAAAGGATTCAGTTACCATTCTAAGTGTCTCTAAATATACGGCATTCTGAGCTTAATTAAACGCACGTACAAAGTTTAAGTGTACAAAAACAAACTGAACATTTCCGTTAGATGTCAATCCATCCAAAAGTAAGTTTTTTAATCTTCGGGTTTCCATGAGAGAAGTCGTTTGTTAGATGGGAGGGGGGGATATGTGACCGATCTGTGCTGCTAAGGGCAAAAGCAGAGTTCTGACAGAAGCTTTACAAATTCCAAAAGAATCAGCCTTTTGCTGAAGAAAACAAATTTGTATGACTTTAAAGACGCCAGAAACGTTTGAGACGGATCGCAAGTCCGCGCTGGATACCTTTCACTGATGAGCAGCTCTTTACTGTTCAACCAAATTGTAACTCCCAGATCGATTGGATTTGGTCTGTAGACATTTCAAGCAAGCACCTCAGCAAATGTTGAAATGTATGACGTCGAACGTCAAAATACAAGGTGAACTTTCGGTTACATGCTTTTTCTGTTCAGTGTCAAAAGTCAGCCAGTAATAAGTCTTTCATAATAAGAAGAGTAAAATCACAAAATTTGTTCCAAGAATTATTAGTAACTTTTGATAGTGGTTTTTATTATTTTTAGCACGCACTGTAACGTTTCTTCTTTACTGTTTGCATAGTACATCATCTGATAAGTTGGGGACAAAGACCAAATTGAATAATACATAAGAAACAAAACTTGGACCACTCCTCAATTTCGCTACCATAATCTTTGTTTTAGTCTCATTGACAGTGATTGACTCAAATTAATTCAAAAACAAAATTAATTACTGATTTGTTCTTATTTTTTCTGATTCTTTAAAGAATTCATTTTCCTTTGGTCACCTATGCGCCAGTCATCTCGGCTGAGAAAGCTTATCACGAGCAGCTAACTGTTGCAGAGATCACCAACGCCTGCTTCGAACCGGCCAACCAGATGGTCAAGTGTGATCCTCGCCACGGCAAGTACATGGCCTGCTGTCTTCTGTACAGGGGAGATGTGGTGCCCCAAAGATGTAAACGCAGCTATCGCAGCTATTAAGAGTAGAAGGACCATCCAGTTTGTGGACTGGTGCCCAACTGGATTCAAGGTTTGTTATGACATTGACATGTTAGTTAATGCTGTACAGTTGGGGGCTAGAGCCGCTATATAGATAGGCCGACGCATCAGCTTAAGTTTAGGCATTTTGGATCGGATTTTTCATTGTTGCGGAGCTAGGGTTACCACAGCAAATTTTCGTGTTTTGCCAAATTTGCCATAAATAATATTTTATGTAATTGACAGTTCACGTGCAGCTAATAATCGCTCGCAGTGAACAATCACCAAACGCGATAACTCGCCAGAAAAGACAACCACTCAAACACGCGCTCTGATCTAAAATGGTTGATCTCAAGCTGATGCACCGGTTCGTATGTATAGGGGACTTAGTTGGGGCTAAGGCCCCTATATATACGAGCCGACGCATCAGCTTAAGATCAGCCATTTTGGATCGGAGCGCGTGTTTGAATGGTTGTCTTTTTACTTTCTTCTATATCTAATATATAGAAGAAAGTATTGGATTCGTGCAAATTTTCGAATTTCGAATTTTGACGGATTCGAACGTTTTGAGGTGTGCTGAGTCCATTTCGACCATTTTCGGAAAATGTCTGTCTGGTCTGTGTGTGTGTTGTGTATGTATGTATGTGTGTATGTATGTATGTGTGTATGTATGTGTGTCACGTCTGTGTGTGACCAGTTTTTTGTGGCCGCTCTTACAACAAAAACTACCGCATGAAATCGAACGAAATATAGTACACATATGTGCCCCTATGTGAACTTGTGCCCATTAGTTTTTGGCGCGAATTCCTCCAAGGGGGGTGGAGCAATGGGACGTTTTTTCGAGTTACGCGTGCTTGCTATTCCTCAGGAAGTTACTGGCGGAATCAAACAAAATTTGGTCCATTTGTTGGTATTAACAGGAACAGGTGCTGATTCAATTTTGGTGTCAATAACTCAAACGGGGGTTGAACTGTAGAACGTTTTTTGTCGTCAATTGTGACTGCTGTATCTCAAGAAATAATGAACGGAATGAAAGAAAAGTTTATCGGCAAGTAGCCCTTAGTGGGTATAAGAACTGATTTTAGTTTTGTGTCAACAGCTAAAAAGGGGGTAGCGCAATCACCCGTTCTTTTTTTCCATTTTGAGTGCCCTATCTCAAGAAGTAATGCTACGTTCTGGTTGAAATTTGGAATATATGTGAATCCATATGTAAACAGGTTTTGGTTCTATTTTGACGCCGATCGCTCCAAGAGGTGTTGATTTTTTTTTTTTTTTTTTTTTTTTTTTTTTTTGCGAATAAAAATATTTTTATTAATGCAACAATAAGAAAGATAAATCGTAATAGATTGTCGTCTGCGTATTTCTCGTGATTTTAATTGTATGGAATGATAGGAAATATTATCCCAATGATTTAAAAAATTTTTAACTGTTGCCATCTTATGTTTGTTAACAAATAAAATATTTGTAATTAATTCAAGCAAGGCTTTTAAAATAACTTTCAATTTTCGCTCTCTTTGCTATTGCTTTTGCAATAATTCAGACATTGGGATAGTCGTCAAGTTTTTTGCATGTGTAATTTTGTTTTTGTTGGGGAATATTGCTTCCTCGTCAAGCATGGGGAGGGATCAGAAAAAAGGAAAAATATAGAAGAAAGTTTCGTTGATGGCCACAACATACTAGTTTGAAAAGTTATCGTGTTTGCTGATTTCTTACTGCGAGCAGTTATTAGCGGGCATATTAATTGTTTGTTAAATAAAGTATTAATTTTTGGCTAATTTGGCAAAAACCCCGAAACTTTGCTCTGGTAGCCCTAGTTAACAACAATGAAAAATCCGATCCAAAATCCGCTACACTTAAGCTGATGCGCGAGCTTGTATGTATCGCGGCTCTAGTTGGGGCAAATCTAATATAGCAGCATCGCAGTGGATTAGGATCAGCAAAGCCTTCCCATTGCTGTCGGGTTTAGGTTTGCTTCAACTATGAATCGTGTTGCAATCGATAGTTGGAATTAGACAGGCATGAACACTTTTGGAGTAGTCTACCATGAATAACGATAATGACTGATTTTTTGTCAATATTATGCTGTTGCAAAGTGTTGAGACACTTTACTAAACTTAAGTGTTATTATTTCACTTTCTTAGGTTGGAATAAACTATCAGCCACCTACCGTAGTGCCAGGTGGCGACCTTGGCAAAAGTTCAGCGCGCCGTGTGCATGCTCGCCAACACCGACTGCCATTGCCGAGGCCTGGTCCAGGCTTGACCACAAGTTCGATCTGATGTACGCCAAGAGGGCTTTTGTTCACTGGTACGTAGGAGAAGGCATGGAGGAAGGGGAGTTTTCTGAAGCCCGAGAGGACTTGGCAGCCCTAGAGAAGGATTACGAAGAAGTGGGATTGGATTCTACTGAAGGTGCAGAGGAAGGGGAGGAAGATGAATACTAACAATTGGAAATGGAATGTTTTTGTTTATGGATTATACTGCGCTTTAATAACACAAAATTGTTAAAATTCCGAAAAAATATTTATCATAGCTTAGACTTATTTTGGCTCTTTTGCATTTACATTCGAAATTTTCTAAGCGTATGAAAATGAAAATTGTTGGACTGAAACGTTTGTTCTGTACATTTTATATTTGCCATTAAGATGCATCTCTGTTATTTATGCTTATTACAATTTTACTGCTTTAAATTTAACGGCTTAAATAACGTTTTCAAACTAAATATGCATAGTAAATAAATTGACTCTAAAAAGAGAAAGTATTTTGCTATTTTATTTTCTTCATATTTTGTTTGCAACCTTCATTGCAGGCATTGCAGGCAACGGATTGTATCCGTTTTCTGATGTCAAAAAAAAAACTAGTATGTTGTGGCCATCACGAAACTTTCTTCTATATTTTTCTTTTTTTTTTTTTCTGATCCCTCCCCATGCTTGACGAGGAAGGAAGCAATATTCCCAACAAAAACAAAATGACACATGCAAAAACTTGACGACTATCCCAATGTCTGAATTATTGCAAAAAGCAAAGCAAAGAGCGAAAATTGAAAGTTATTTTAAAAGCCTTGCTTGAATGAATTACAAATATTTTATTTGTTAACAAACATAAGATGGCAACAGTTAAAAATTTTAAATCATTGAGATAATATTTCCCTACCATTTCCATACAATTAAAATCACGAGAAATACGCAGACGACAATCTATTACGATTTATCTTTCTTATTGTTGCACTAATAAAAATATTTTTATTCGCAAAAAAAAAAAAAAAAAAAAAAAAACCAACACCTCTTGGAGCGATTGGCGTCAAAATAGAACCAAAGCCTGTTTACATATGGATTCACATATATTCCAAATTTCAACCAGAACGTAGCATTACTTCTTGAGATAGGGCCACTCAAAATGGAAAAAAAGAACGGGTGATTGCGCTACCCCCCCTTTTTAGCTGTTGACAACAAAAATAAAATCAGTTCTTATACCCACTAAGGGCTACTTGCCGATAAAATTTTTCTTTCATTCCGTTCATTATTTCTTGAGATACAGCAGTCACAATTGACGACAAAAAAACGTTCTATAGCTCAACCCCCGTTTGAGTTATTGACACCAAAATTGAATCAGCACCTGTTCCTGTTAATACCAACATATGGACCAAATTTTGTTTGATTCCGCCAGTAACTTCCTGAGGAATAGGCAAGCACGCGTAACTCGAAAAAAACGTCCCATTGCTCCACCCCCCTTGGAGGAATTCGCGCCAAAAACTAATGGGCACAATTTCACATAGGGGCAAATATGTGTACTAAATTTCGTTCGATTTCATGCGGTAGTTTTTGTTGTAGAGCGGCCACAAAAAACACTGGTCACACACAGACGTGACACACATACATACACACACACATACATACATACACACACACATACACACACACACACAGACAGACAGACATTTTCCAAAAATGGTCGAAATGGACTCAGCACACCTCAAAACGTTCGAATCCGTCAAAATTCGAAATTCGAAAATTTGCACGAATCCAATACTTTCTTCTATATATTAGATATAGAAGAAAGTAACTAGTATGTTGTGGCCATCACGAAACTTTCTTCTATATTTTTCTTTTTTTTTTTTTTTCTGATCCCCTCCCCATGCTTGACGAGGAAGCCATGTTCCCAACAAAAACAAAATTACACATGAAAAAACTTGACGACCATCCCAAGGTCTGCATTATTGCAAAAGCAAAGCAAAGAGCGAAAATTGAAAGTTATTTTAAAAGCCTTGCTTGAATGAATTACAAATATTTTATTTGTTAACAAACATAAGATGGCAACAGTTAAAAATTTTAAATCATTGAGATAATATTTCCTTATCATTTCCATACAATTAAAATCACGAGAAATACGCAGACGACAATCTATTACGATTTATCTTTCTTATTGTTGCATTAATAAAAATATTTTTATTCGCAGAAAAAAAAAAAAAATCAACACCTCTTGGAGCGATCGGCGTCAAAATAGAACCAAAGCCTGTTTACATATGGATTCACATATATTCCAAATTTCAACCAGAACGTAGCATTACTTCTTGAGATAGGACACTCAAAATGGAAAAAAAAGAACGGGTGATTGCGCTACCCCCCCACCCCCCTTTTAGCTGTTGACACAAAAATAAAATCAGTTCTTATACCCACTAAGGGCTACTTGCCGATAAATTTTTCTTTCATTCCGTTCATTATTTCTTGAGATACAGCTAGTCACAATTGACGACAAAAAACGTTCTACAGCTCAATCCCCCGTTTGAGTTATTGACACCAAAATTGAATCAGCACCTGTTCCTGTTAATACCAACATATGGACTAAATTTGTTTGATTCCGCCAGTAACTTCCTGAGGAATAGCAAGCACGCGTAACTCGAAAAACGTCCCATTGCTCCACCCCCCTTGGAGGAATTCGCGCCAAAAAACTAATGGGCACAAGTTCACATAGGGGCACATATGTGTACTAAATTTCGTTCGATTTCATGCGGTAGTTTTTGTTGTAGAGCGGCCGCCACAAAAAAACTGGTCACACACAGACGTGACACACATACATACACACACACACACACACACACACATACATACACACACACAGACAGACAGACATTTTTCCAAAAATGGTCGAAATGGACTCAGCACACCTCAAAAACGTTCGAATCCCCGTCAAAATTCGAAATTCGAAAATTTGCACGAATCCAATACTTTCTTCTATATATTAGATATAGAAGAAAGTAAAAAAGAAACAATGGATGAAAGAACATCATTCATATTTAGTTTTTCACCCCCGACACACAAAGGAAGGGGTGTTATAAGTTTGACGTGTCTGTGTGTTTGTGTATCTGCCTGTGGCAGTCTAGCGCCTAAACGGATGTACCGATTTTTGAAAAAAAAAATTTTTCGAAAGGAGAGTTGATCGAGAGTGTTCTTAGCTAGGTTGCGTTTTTGGATGACATTAACTAACGAAGATATTAATTAAAAACTTCGTAAAGGTTTTTCGTGATTTTTGCAGTGAAAACATATTTAAAAAATTTAAAATTTAATATCAAAAATAAAGAGAATTTTTTTCCGCGTCTGATAGAATGTGTTTGGAACTTCTATGTTACATAAAGTTCGACTTACAACGTTCTTTTAAAACAGATTTTAATAACGGCTAAGCCTATATAGGTCAGTGCCAATAATGTTTAAGACCAAAAAAATTTAGAACTGGATAAAACCATTCCAAAAGGTAAGAAAATCTAATAACATTCATAGGAAAAATAAATTACGGGCGAACTGAGTTCGGGAAGGGAGTGTAGGGGGGGGGGTAAGGGGGGAAGAACGGTTTATTTTATTACGATTTCCGGAAAAACTAAAAGTCCTATCGAAAAAAACTAAATTACAAAGTTGTAGGTAAAAAAAAGATCTAATACTTTTGTATATTTCTTCTTTTTTCTATAACCTCAAAATATATAATAAAATTCAAAAAAATCGACTTTTTGATTTTTATTTTTATCTCCCACAAAAAAAAATCACTAAATTTAATGAAAAGTTACCTTCTTATGTCCCAAATACACTGTAATTTTTTGGATTAAAATATTATTTTTTTCTCCCTATTTTGATTCAATATTAAAAAAGCATCAGAATTTTCAATCAAAAAATCTCACGTCAAAATATCCTGATTTTTCTTAAAAAATCGGAGCAAGTTTTTTTCGTTAGTGTCTCTACTTTTTGATGGTATAAAAAACAATATACAATACTATGGAAACTTTTCGCAAAAAATGAAGAAAATCAAAAAAACTCGAATTTGAAAAAAAAATCATCACTATGTAAAATTTTAAGCTATTTATTAAATTAACAGCAAACACAATTGGAAAACTGATTATTTTTCATAATATTCAAGGTAACACAGTTCAAAATTGCTGAAGTAGCTCATTTATTTCATCCTACAGTGTAGCTTGCTATTCGTAACTCCAAAAAACTATATGGGGCACTGCAGTCACCGTCTAATGGTGGATGAGAAGGGTAAAACAAACGCATGCTGTAGCTTGATTTTTACTTTCTTCTATATCTAATATATAGAAGAAAGTAATTGGATTCGTGCAAATTTTCGAATTTCGAATTTTGACGGATTCGAACGTTTTGAGGTGTGCTGAGTCCATTTCGACCATTTTTGGAAAATGTCTGTCTGTCTGTGTGTGTGTGTGTATGTATGTGTGTCACGTCTGTGTAATGACCAGTTTTTTGTGGCCCGCTCTACAACAAAAACTACCGCATGAAATCGAACGAAATTTAGTACACATATGTGCCCCTATGTGAACTTGTGCCCATTAGTTTTTGGCGCGAATTCCTCCAAGGGGGGGTGGAGCAATGGACGTTTTTCAAGTTACGCGTGCTTGCTATTCCTCAGGAAGTTACTGGCGGAATCAAACAAAATTTGGTCCATATGTTGGTATTAACAGGAACAGGTGCTGATTCAATTTTGGGTGTCAATAACTCAAACGGGGGTTGAGCTATAGAACGTTTTTCGTCGTCAATTGTGACTGCTGTATCTCAAGAAATAATGAACGGAATGAAAGAAAAATTTATCGGCAAGTAGCCCTTAGTGGGTATAAGAACTGATTTTATTTTTGTGTCAACAGCTAAGAAGGGGGTAGCGCAATCACCCGTTCTTTTTTTTCCATTTTGAGTGCCCTATCTCAAGAAGTAATGCTACGTTCTGGTTGAAAATTTGGAAATATATGTGAATCCATATGTAAACAGGCTTTGGTTCAATTTTGACGCCGATCGCTCCAAGAGGGTGTTGATTTTTTTTTTTTTTTTTTTTTTTTTTTGCGAATAAAAATATTTTTATTAATGCAACAATAAGAAAGATAAATCGTAATAGATTGTCGTCTGCGTATTTCTCGTGATTTTAATTGTATGGAAATGATAGGAAATATTATCCCAATGATTTAAATTTTTAACTGTTGCCATCTTATGTTTGTTAACAAATAAAATATTTGTAATTCATTCAAGCAAGGCTTTTAAAATAACTTTCAATTTTCGCTCTTTGCTTTGCTTTTGCAATAATTCAGACATTGCGGTCAAATTTTTGCATGTGTAATTTTGTTTTTGTTGGGAATATTGCTTCCTCGTCAAGCATGGGGAGGGATCAGAAAAAAAAAAGAAAAATATAGAAGAAAGTTTCGTGATGGCCACAACATACTAGTTAATTACTGTAGTATATTTTTATTTTCAGTTTGTGTCAATGTAACATGGAAAATTTCATTTTTTGAGTAATTAAAGTGTACATTTTAATAAAGATCTTAAAATTTTTACATAGTCATGACTTTTTTTTTCTTTCAAATTTGAGTTTTTTATTTTTTTTTTCATTTTTTTGAAAAAAGCTTCCATAGTATTGTATATTGTTTTTTACACCATCAAAAAGTAGAGATTTCAACGAAAAAACTTGCTCCGATTTTTAAAAATACCAAATATTTTGACGTGAGATTTTTTGATTGAAAATTCTGATGCTTTTTTAATACTGAATCAAAATAAGGAAAAAAAATTAATATTTTGAATTCGAAAAAATTAGTGTATTTGGCACATAATAAGGTAACTTTTCTCTAAGTTTAGTGAAAAAAGAAAATTTTTTGTGGGAGATAAAAATAAAAAACCAAAAAGTCGGTTTTTTGAATTTTTCGCATATATTTTGAGTTTATAGAAAAAAGTGAAAATACAAAAGTTGTAGATCTTTTTATTACCAACAACTTTGTAGTTTAGTTTTTTTGGATAGGACTCTTAGGTTTTCCGGAAATCGTGATAAACCATTTTTCCCCCTTAAACCCCCCACACCCCCCCCCCTTCCCGAACTCAGCTCGCCCGTAATTTATTTTTCCTAATAATTTTATTAGATTTTTCTTACCTTTCTAACTGGTTTTATCCTGTTCTAAATTTTTTCGACTTTTTTAGCCTTTTCAAAGTTATTGGCATTAGCTTAATATTCACGCAACTGATCACCGAATTCATTGTTGGCCGACAAGGAAATTAAACGCAATGATTTAAAAAAATTTTATCTGTTGCCAGTTTTGATTTGTTAGCAAATAAAATAACTGAAATTGATATTTAATAGTATAAGGCTTTTAAAAGGATTTTCAATTTTCCCTCTTGATTCTACAGTTGCAACTCAGTCGGATTTTTGTTTTGTTTTTTTTTTTTTTTTTAATTTTATAATTATTAACGTCAACACTAAAGACCTTATTACATTTTTTGTGTTGATACCTAGTACCGATGTTTATAAACATTCAAGGCGAAAACTATGTTTCACAAGTCGTCATTCTGTCAGACGCAGAAAAAAATTCTCATTTTGATGCTAATTTTTTTAATTTTTAAACGTGTTTTCACTGTAAAAATCGCTGAAACCTTTTGGAGGTTTTTAATTAACATCTTCGTTTATTAATGTCATCCAAAGACGCAACCTACCTAAGAACCGTCCTCGGTCAACTTTCCTTTCGAACAAAAAGATGTCAAACTCATTATCCCTTTCCTTGTGTTTCAGGGGCTAAAAAGAAAGCTAAAAATACCAGCAAACTAAAAAAAAAAAATTAAAAAAGAAGAAACATCCTTTGATGTAAAATTATAAAACATATTAAACTACGTTTGATAAGCCAAAAATTATCATCAAAAATTCCATCGGAACTTCTACGAAAAAGAGAAACATCAATGGTCTAATTTAGGCAACAGTGGGAGTCAAATAGTTAGGTTTTTTTTTTTTTTCCATCCGTGCACAGCATGTGCAACCTTTTTTTACTTTCTTCTATATCTAATATATAGAAGAAAGTATTGGATTCGTGCAAATTTTCGAATTTCGAATTTTGACGGATTCGAACGTTTTCAGGTGTGCTGAGTCCATTTCGACCATTTTTGGAAAATGTCTGTCTGTCTGTGTGTGTGTGTGTATGTATGTGTGTGTGTATGTATGTGTGTGTGTGTGTGTGTGTGTGTGTATGTGTGTCACGTCTGTGTGTGACCAGTTTTTTGTGGCCGCTCTACAACGAAAACTACCGCATGAGCTCGAACGAAATTTAGTACACATATGTGCCCCTATGTGAACTTGTGCCCATTAGTTTTTGGCGCGAATTCCTCCAAGGGGGGTGGAGCAATGGGACGTTTTTTGAGTTACGCGTGCTTGCTATTCCTCAGGAAGTAACTGGCGGAATCAGACAAAATTTGGTCCATATGTTGTCATTAACAGGAACAGGTGCTGATTCAATTTTGGTGTCAATAACTCAAAACGGGGGTTGAGCTATAGAACGTTTTTTGTCGTCGATTGTGACTGCTGTATCTCAAGAAATAATGAACAGAATAAAAGAAAAATTTATCGGCAAGTAGTCCTTAGTGGGTATAAGAGCTGATTTTATTTTGGTGTCAACAGCTAAAAAGGGGGTAGCGCAATCGCCCGTTCTTTTTTTGCATTGTGAGTGCCCTATCTCAAGAAGTAATGCTGCGTTCTGGTTGAAATTTGGAATATATGTGAATCCATACGTAAGCAGGCATTGGTTCAATTTTGACGCCAATCGCTCCAAGAGGTGTTGATTTTTTTTTTTTTTTTTTTTTGAATAAAAATAGCTTTATTAATGCAACAATAAGAAAGATAAATCGTAATAGATT